>NC_052619.1:72823152-73123152 GCF_016545825.1 Eucalyptus grandis | reverse complement strand
CTTGCACAGGAGCACAATGATCAACGTTATTGCCCACTCCAACCTGTCCAAACTGCAAGAGGAGAGAGTATCAGGTAATCTGCAGTATCACAACTAAAGCTTTAGCTATAGCAAATAATTATGCAAAAGTTGAAGAAATATAGAGGGGAAAATCAGAAACGAAAACGAAAAAAGTAGTAATATACATGAATTACTTTAACATCCCTCAGGTTTAGGCAAAGTTGCAGGATGAGTACCTCTACTTTGGAAAAATACCTCAACACAGTACATCCACTAATCAAAATCATATGATGCACTGATTTTTATTCATATATCTCTATAATCTAGATAAACTGAAAAAAAAAAAATAACTTGGAAGGCATCAATCCACATTAGAGTTATATTATAAAAGTACATCAACTCAACTACTTTGATATTTATGATAAAAAAGTGCATATTGAAGTCACATAATCATATTTCTTATTTACTTAATGAATCCAATAAACTGTGATAGAGGGTATCAATGTAATTTTGTAAAACACATGGGTCTCTCTTCAATTTTGCCAAAACCTGACAGTCAATCAAGGAAATTTATCCAACAGAACATCAACTCCCACTCTAACACAACCAATACCACGGGGAATGGCAGATCCGGACTGTACATGCCGAAAAAAGAATGCCCAAGCATTCAGTAATGTCCATTAAATGAAGGAAAATATATCCATATATGGAAAGAGAAGAGCTCAGTTAATCTAAAAGGCTTCATAATGTCCCAGGGCAAACAAGACTGGGCAATTGCTGATTGAACTGATTAGCAAGGAGAAGTCAAACCAAGTGATGGTGAAAAGGAAGTCAATAACCAACCTTGTTCCAACCCCAGCCATACAATTTTCCATCATGAGTGAGAGCCATAGTGTGCCTCCAACCACCAGATATCTGGAAAATTGACATTGGGACATTTGAACAGAGATAACATGTTCAGCTGACCAGATACATTCAGCAAGGCTATCTTAACATTTAGCAAACAAGTTATCAAAAGTATTAGCACAAATAAAAAGCCTAAACTAGAGGAAGAAAGAGTGCGGAAAAGGAGATAATGTGATCACGATTAGACCTACAAAAGCACACATCTTCATCAGCTGCGAACTATAGGTTGTAAGAGAAGGTTGAATATTATTTATACAATGTTCAAATCAAAATCAGGTAACCAGCAAAGCTAAGTTCAGAAGATCACTCCCATGGATCCATTCACAAGCACTTTCTAGGAGTCGGGCATTTCATTTTTTCTGTAAGGACCTTTCATCAATAATCATGAGTAGGCCAAGAGACAATGGAAGAGAGACAGAAGGACAGCTGCAATTCAAGGATGTATCACCTGAGAAACAAAATTCCCATGCAAAGCCTCCAGCTTGTGAGGAACAAGGTGATCTTCAAAATTTCCATGTCCAAGTTGACCATATTTGCTCCATCCAAAGGTGTATAAGGCACCAGAAGCAGACACTGATATTGAATGTCGCCATCCGCAGGCAACCACAACCATTGCTTCTCCATTCAACTGATTGAATTCATAAGAAAATTAGAACAATAGTCCTCGATACCATACAATGAAATGAGAACCAACAGTTATAAGAACATTATGATAAGTTTAATAGAGCAACTTAAAATGTTTTTCCTTGAAGTCAAACGGAGCATTTTTTTTATGCACATCAGAAGCAAGCAACAGACCAGCATGACAAAATGTTCTCTCCATGTCAGGAAACAATTGTGGTCTGTACGGCATGCCACATAGCACGGAATTTCATAAAGCTGAAAACAATTATTACCCTAAAATTTATATTGGGTTGGCAAAATGCTGCTTGCTTTGGCTACAAGAATTATCACTCAATCTACAAAAACAGTGCCCCACAAGGCAATATGTCACTTAAAGAGTAAACTAGTTGCTGGTGAAAAACCATCTGTTCCAGAAGAAGCTAGCACACATGAAGTTTGAAAGACAAAGAAAGCTGGCACAATCACCAAGATGAAACTAATAATATACAAAGAAGAGGTTTCTCAATGACTCGGAGCTACAGAACCAAAACCATTTCTCTCATGGTAATTTATTAGGTAATCATATAAATGGCTTCCTATGTCTTTTTATTCTTTTTCAAAAAAAAAAAAAAAAGTCCTCTAAACTTAAGACTACTGGAAGTATTAATTATATAGCCTAGCAGTGGCTTGCCTTCACGTTAAACATTGTAGCCTGTTAAACAGTAAATAACATATATTTTATGAGCACAGTGGTGATGACTGTTAAAAGAAGTCAAAACTGCCTGGTCCTTTTCTCACTTCAAATTCTGATCAGTGAGCAGAGAAAAACTTCCAAGTATTAGCATAACTCTTCATGCATAGATCTCCTAAAGGACAAGTTAGCATCATAGGATAAACAGCATGGGATGACTGAAAATTATTTTAAGTACCAAAATCTTAACTTACATGTAAAGGAGAAACTTTCTCAGGAACTAAGCGATCATTTCTGTCACCTAGGCCCAGGTTGCCATAGCGGCCCCAACCCCATCCATAAAGTTCTCCAGCTTCTGTTACTGCAGCAGTATGTTCAGCTCCAGCTGCAACCATTATAACAGGGATGCCCTAGAAGTTGCATCACCATGGCAAAGCAAACAAGTTAATTCAGTAAATCGCTTATTATACACTGTAAAATGTTCCTTAATGTCATTAATTTGCATGGGACACAAATGGAGGCTCACTGTAAAGGCCTCAAATATTTTGATGTTGCCTTGGAAGAAAGATTAAGCTTAGTTTCTGGCATGAGGAAACACAGAAATCTTTCTTAAAAAGGATATTGGTGAGAGACAGCTCGTCTAAGCATTGAGCAACAAACATTTTTCCTGACATTATTCCCAAGAAATAACTTGCCAGTACCTGAAATGCACGTATCTTCTGTGGCAGGAGAGAATCCTCAGTGGTGCCAAGACCAAGTTGACCATTTTGATTCCTCCCCCAGCTTCAATTGAGCAAAGAACTTGTAAGGAAAAGTATAAGGCATTTGTCTGGTTTTACATTGGTGACTTTTAAAGTAAAGCATTCTATCACGAAACAAAATCAACATGGAGGAAACACACTGGATAAGTTTCTTTTAAAACGCACAAAAGCAGTAGGAAAATCATACTTTAGATTGATGAAGTACCTTTTACTGAGATGGTTACAATAACCTCTAAAGTAGGGTTGGCAATTCCATTTTTTGTGTCACCAATCGCATCATGTCAAATTTAGGTCTAATCCAAACATCGCCACATTTAGCAAGCACTAAATATTTTTGAAACGCAAACTGAAATTTAGTTAATGGGCTATACAATCAACATGTTCAGATGTCGAACAGTTAGTGATACAATCTCTTATCTAAACATATAAAAATGTTTTTAAAAGCATATTAATGTGCCTTAATAATATGGCTAAACATGTTGAATTGAACGAATAACGCATTCCTGTCATTAACAGGGTTAAAAGGTCAACCTGCGAATGGCATGTTTACTGTTCATGTGTAAACAGGTTGACCTGTTTATGACATGAACACGTTGAAGCTCAACCAAAACATGCTTATTACATGTTAAGCAAGAGGGTGGTGTTGAAAATCGATAGCCCTACTCTGGAGCTGTGAAAGGGTTAATGCTGATGGTCATGTATTACACTGGGCAAGCACTGAAGCACTGGTTTTGGAAGGTCCAAGATGAACACACATCATATCACCAGCAACTTCTGTGTCATCCATCACCAAAACTTATAAATGGGCCAGCCATTTCTAGACCATTTATGCTAGCTTGGCAGCAGATATAGGCATTCACCGGAATATACAGAACTGAAGATGCAGAATTTAACTTTTGTAGGTACTTAGAAGGAAATAAAGCTCATGTGTGAGTAACTTTCAGATACATTAGATTCTATCCGTCATATGTGAGCTCTTTTGTGTATATGCTTGTTAGCACCCCAATTCTTTTCTTATTCAGTTCAATCCCCACAACTTTTGGTTTTTGTTAAATCCACATCACATGAGAATGAAACAAGGCACCAATTTAAAGATCACTCATTCACTTGGCCCAAAAGTTCCACACTAGTCCTCCCCCCATAAGAAGTAACGTGTGTGTGCCCCCACGCTTTGACACAGAGAGAGAGACAGAGAGAGAGACAGAGAGAGACCAAACAATATCTTCTCAAAGGAAAAAAATTATTATGTGCGCTCATCAGAGATGTTTCCATCAAGTAATTATGTAATTAAGGAATTTAGCACTTGTCTACCGGCAGTGATACATTTCAAACTGAAATACAACCAAAATACGATGAAAACACGATATCGAAATTCCCGTGAATCACAATCACAAGTAGAGCAATTCAGCAAAAAGAATCTGAAGACAGTAAGCATTTAAACAGTAGGTTATCCACACCTACAACTGTGAGGATCAAGAGAAGTTCAGGATCGGTTTAAATCTTAGTCACCTTCAACAATTACTGAGTCACTGATAAACACAGCATTAACATACATAAATAGAGAAGATAATAAACCTTTGGACTTCTCCCTCCATAGTCACAGCCAAACAATGGCTGTCCCCACAAGCAATTTGCTTTATTCTCAAACCCTGTAAAACTTTGATGGGTTGAGGTGTAAAGACATCATAATGGTTGCCATGACCCAACCTCCCAAAGTCACCCCTGCACAATCAATGAAAACCTTGATTCTCCTCCGACTGACTAGATTCGTAAGTATTAATGTTGCTTATGCAATAACTAACTTTCCATCAGGATAAATAAGACATTTTGTAGGATAAGACAGGTGCTTTAATTTTATTTTGTGTTAGACCCATTCTTTTCTCGTCTTTGTTATAACCTCATTAAGAAAATTCCTCTCGACAGTAGTTATTTCAACCAGAAATTCATGCAACGGCCAAATAAAAGTTAAAGCCAATCCGAAAGCAAAACCATCTACTCAAGTCCAAACGACTGCCCAAGGTAAAAAAAATCGACACTACTATACAGCAGAATGATTAGAAAATAAAACTTTTATACTGTAAAATTAAAAGATTTGGACAGACCATCCCCAACTATACACCTCCCTACGTGACTCAGAATATGCATTAGTGTGATCAGCTCCACAAATAACAGATACTACTTCTTGACCATCCAATGCACTCAAATGCGTAGGTAATGAACGATCTTCAGCATCCCCATGGCCTAGTTGGCCATCCTCTCCTCGTCCCCATGAGCAAACAACATTTCCAGCTGCAAACGACATAGAGTAAGTTTTAAAAATGTACGATGCCAACCTTAATTCAAGAAGTTATAGCTAAGCGAAACAATCGGGCCATGCAAAACACTATACTTCTTTTCTCAAATGACTTTATCACAAAAACACGAAGAGAGAGTACCTAGAATTCATATATCACAAAGTCAATCCAAAAGTAAACAAAGATTCTTACACTTGTGCTGTATCTTGCCATTCTATTTTCTCCACAAACTAATGTTCATGATCCATGAATTTTGAATTTGGAAAGAGTCTATACCAATTAATAATACATATTTTTAAAGAAAAGCTCTCCTCAGTTGTACAGACTTAAACAGTACTGCACTGGAACGATGATTGAACTAGAAACACACACAGAATCTTGACCCCAGTGATTTACCAAATGAAGGTGCATAAGATTCCCAGCCCTTAAAACTCCATTAGATCTAACCAAAAGTAAAGCAGTTGCATACCAAGTCACCGGCTCACAATCAGCAAATTTCAGGCAAAGGTTTTTGTCCACAATTTATCATCCTACGAAGGGAAGGCAACAATACACATTGGCAGGAGTACCGGTAAAATAATCTCAGATTTCCAGATCCTACGCTGTCGAGCAAGCTTTCCGGAAATTCTTATCAACGGGCTGGCATAGGTTTATGTCCATTGATTGCATCCAATTACACCTTGATTACCTTTCAGACTAGGGGTCTAATCAAGTCGAATCGAATCAAACCAAAATAGTTTAACAATCAAGTATGTGCAGTTTGATGCTCCACTCGAGCTTGATTTCTCAAGATTGAGCTCTATTTCCCAAGATCGAGCTTGACTACTTTAAGTTTTTTTAACAACTGCAAGCTCGAATAAGCTCAACTTGATTAAGTTTTGGATGTCGGATCCATATTGTAAGCTCAAGTTAAGCTCAAAGTCCAATACTTTGAGTTCAATAAATATCATAAACGTATAATATACTTAAGACAAGAAACATTCAACGACTTCATTGAACCTGAGAGCTACACGGATCAAGTATTATCAAGCTCGAGCTCGACTCAATAAATTGTTTGAGCAACTAGAACTCAACTCGAACTCGAGACGGACCAATCCGTCCTCCAAGTAGTCTACAGTTTGAGATTGCAAAGATAGGTCAACTAATTTACACCCTCATTTCAAACACTACAAGGAACAGGGACGCACTTATATTCCCTTAAAAATGCACAGAAACGCCTGAAGACAGAACCAGAGCTATGAAGCGCCAAAAGGAGAGGGACCAAGACACCCAATGTCAGAAGACATACGACAACTCACGCGACACTCTCAATTACAATGCCCACACATTTTCCAAAATACCCACCAAAAAAAGAAAAAGGACCCAGCTTGTAGCTCGTTAGCGTAACACTAGAGCGCAACGTTAGTAAGCAAGGCGGCGGCAAACTCGCTCAATTGCACACCGACAATTCAACGAATCCAAAGAACCAAGGACCGACAACACCGATGGCGAGCCACATTAACGCGCATTTCGCCGTACGGCAAACGAGAAAAACAGCGACCGAAAACGATAGGGTAAGCGCGAAGTGGGAGTTCGCGGAGGCTTACAGAGAACGGCGACGGAGTGACTGGCGCCGGCGGAGATGAGAAGCACCCGCCGGACGGGAGCGCTGACCTCGCCGCTGCTGACACTACCCGAATCCACCTCCATTGTTCCTTCTCCGTCAAAGAAGAAGAAGAAGAAGAAGGAGAAGAGAGCGCACGAGTTCGCCTTCGCGTCAGCGAGCGAGCGACTGAACTGAAACGGCGGTCAACAATCGAGAGAGCAGCAGGCGCTGGAGAGGAGGAGAGGAAGACTGGGAAGTATTTAATAACGGGAGAGATGTGAGGCGGTGGTGGGACTTGGCGGGACGGTCACGTCACGTGGGCGACGTCCTAACATCGCCCCTTCATCTTCTCTTTTGTCCGCTTCCACCCTTCTTCATTTCCTCACAGAGCCGCAGAGCGAGAAAGCGAAAGAGAGAGAGGGATGAAGAAGAAGATGAAGAAGATGAAGAAGAAGAAGGGACGGGTGGTGGTAAAACGAGAATTTATAAATTGGGAAGACCGGTGAGAGGAGACGGAGGCAGTTGAGCCCCAACGCCAACGGCATTGAATGCCGCCTTTGCCTTGCCCCGCCTAAGGCGCGCCCGGAAATTGTCGCCTGTGCGCGCGCTCACGGGTGTCGAATCCATCCCCATCTCTCGATCGTTTGACTTTTTGACGCGGTTTCCACACCCTTCTCCATCGAAGGGAAAATCGATGCCTGTATTTGCCCGCTGTCGGTTTGAACATTAGTCTTCCCTCCTCCGATGTCCCGACAAAACCCCCCAACCCCCTATAGGCATGTCTATTCTATGTTATACAATAATGAAGAAAATGATGGTGTCCTATAATCAAGGGTACTGGGCCAATTAGTCGATTATGAAATATCGTGCAAAGCACTGACCAACCTATAAGTTCCACCCCTCACCCGAGGCACAGGAAGCTGCTATAATTGTCTCCCAACCTATAAGTTCCACCCCTCACCCGAGGCACAGGAAGCTGCTATAACTTTCAGAGGTAGCCTCTTCTGAAGTGAGATAGGGAGGTGAGAAGATAGAGGCGGTCAAGCCTAACATTAGCGGCATTCAATTCCGCCTGTCTACTAAGGCGTCGAGGAAATTGTTTTATGTGTCCACACTCATGTGTATCGAATTCATCTCGACCTCTTGATCATTTGACTGTTGGCGCGGATTCCTCGCCCTTCTCCATCAAAGGGGAGATCAATGATTATAATCGCACGCTGTCGATTCATGTGATAGTCTTCCCTTACGATATCACGACAAAACCCCTAACTTCCTACAAGCGTGTCTATTTTATATTATACAATAATGAAGAAAATAATAGTGTCCTATAATCGAGGATACTTGGCCAACAAATCGATTACAAGACATTGTACGAAGCATAAGCCGACCTCGAGTTCTATGTCCTCACTCAAAACATGAGAGGCTACTATAGTTGTCTATATGAAGGTAGCCTCTTCTGAAGTGAGACAAGGAGGTGAGAAGATAGAGGCAGTCAAGCCCAACATTAGTAGCATTCAATTATGCATGTCTACTAAGGCACCCGAGAGATTGTTCTTTGTGCCCACGCTCATGTGCATCAAATTCATTTCAACCTCTTGATTGTTTTGACCATTGGTGCAGATTCCTCGCGCTTCAATTATTGTAGTCGCACATTATCAATTCTTCCAATAGCCTTCCCTATGATGTCATGATAAAAAAAAAAACCCCAACCTCCTATAAGTGTGTCTATTGATAGTGTCTTGTAATGGGGGGTATTGGGCCAACAAGTAGGTTATAAGACATTGTGCGAAGCACAGGGCGACCCAACAAGAACCCTTGCGAGTTCCACCTCCTTACCCTAGATGCAGGAGGCTGCTATAATTGCCTACACGAAGGTAACCTCTTTCAAAGAAGAGATGAGGAGTCTACTATCCCCCAAAGGCCCCCCTTCATAGGTGTATATTTATCTTCCCTACCTAGAAGGGAATACCCCCGATATTTTTACATCCGAGAGTTCAAATGAACCTTTTAATGACATGCTCAAATCCAATCTATTATATTATGCAATAATAAAGAAAAATGACATAAATGGTTTTTGAATTTTGATTCAAATCTATTTTTGAACTTTTAATTAATTTGATTTAGTCTATGAATTTTGGTAAAATGTTGAGAATACGATACAAATGGTTTCTAAATTTTAACTCAATGTACAATGTGATTTTTGAATTTTGAATTTGTTTAATATGTTCCATGAGCTAAGTTTAATGTGCAATATAATCTCTGAACTTTTTGTGCATGTTTAACTTAGTCTTTAAATTATATGAAAATGTTTAATGTTGTCCTTTGATCAATTCAAGTTAATGAATAAAATTAAATATTTCCATGTAGTTCAAAAAACTAAGAGTTTAATGATCATATCGTACATTAGACAAAAGTTCATAAACCATATCGAATAAATTAAAACTTTATGGATAATATTATATGTTATATCAAAGTTCAAAAACTATTCGTGTTCATTATTCTTCCAATATTTAGTGTAATTCATGAACAAATTAGCATTTTTATATAATATACCGATTACATTGAACATTTACCAATAAAACCACAATGAACAAATTAATTGTTTAAGGCTAGCATTACATATTAATTCAAAACTTAATAATCACATTAAAAAGATTAAAAATTCATACACAACACTACATGTTGAGATCAAAATTTAAGGACCACCGTCAAGCGTTTCGAATAACTTAAGCGGAGGGGTTAGTGGACCTGAGAATCACAGCGAGCCTTCCTCCATTTTATATGTGATCAGGGACAATAACGAAATGCCTCGGGCAAAGAACAACGCGACAACGCACGGGGGCATACGTTTGTTTATCACCTTTTTTTGACACTTTTTGTCCTTTCCCGTTGATATTAAATTACAATCGACACGTTGTAAGAAATTATGACAAAATTTGTTGGTGAACGTACGTGCCAATAAGTGACCATTGTAAGAGCTTCGACAGTCTGGAATTTAGAACCGATTGACATCGTAGGGACAGCAAAATTTGAATTAAACGGAAAGTTAAAAGTCAAAACACCTTCAGGGTTGACGTGGTGGTGATTTACAGCCGAAGGGGAGACTAAAAGATGGAAAACGCCAAAATACGGCCCTGTCTCGTGAAGCACATTGCATTTGTCGGGGCGACTTTTTTTCTTTCTTTTTTTTTTTTTTTTTTTTTGGGGGGCTCACCCTTGTGCTTGCGATGACCCATTTTTCTTCCTCTTTTTTTTACTTTTTACTTTTTTCCAGCGGGTGAAGTACGGTAAAGGACGATCATTAATTCAGTTCAGGCCAAGAGAGACCTAACGGTCAGAGGAGGAGAGAGGTAAAATCGCCGCACTTGACTTGTCGGGTGAAACAGTTGTATACCGCGCACGTGCCGAAAAGCTGAGAATGGCGGACGAGGAAGGACGAGGGAGAAAGGGGGAGACAGGGAATCGAGGGGGCACGCTAATCGCGGTCTATCAAGTCTGGATGAAAAATGTAGGAGTGAGAAATTAGGTGAAACTCTCAGCGGTGCTTGATCTCGACTTGGTACGGTAACTTCTTTGGTTTCTTTTGATCGTTGCATTGTCTCGTGAGTAGACTTCACATGCTCAGACGGGGACCGCGACGGTTCGGATTGAAATCAAATTAAACCAAACATGAGATTTCGTCTTTATTACCTCGAGTGGGAGGGTCATTTCATGGGAATAGCAATTGCAATTACATGATGGCTCGGATTGAAACTGAATTAGATCAGATATGAGGTTCGTCTTTGTTATCCCAAATGAGTTTATTTCACGAGAATAGCAATCGCAATTGCAAGATCATTCGAGTTAGATCAAAGTCACATCATGCATATGCAAGCCAAAGACAAATACCACTTTCGAGATAGTACAAAGTAAACACCGTTTTCAAACAGTACATGAGCCCGATTAGCCAAGGACGTGTATGATAAATGCTGAGATTAATGGATGGACATCATGATCTGTCGATTAGCTTGTTATATCACATCAATCGTGTCACAAGCATGTAAAAGTTTCTCTATCTTGGTGATTCAAGGATGAGATCAAAAGATAGGACAAGAAAACAAAAATGAGACTTATTTATCGAAAATGAGAAAAGATTGATATTTATTTTATTGGATAACTTTAACTCAAAAAATATATGATTTTTAAATTTTCCGTCTGCATCACTCTGAACAAAACTAGTAAACGGAAAAAAAAATTATACTCAATAACAATTTATGTCATCTTCTGCTAGTTTATTTCTATAATATGATGCAAATGATCGTTTTAGCCACAAAACAGTTGCCCATCCATTGAGAAAAGGCATTTGGATCCCTCGAGGAAGAGAGAGAGAGAGAGAGAGAGAGCCTGATTCAAGCCACTCCAAAGCCCAGAAGAAAGGAATCAAACAAGAGGCCTGATTCAAGCCATTCCAAAGCCCAGAAGAAAGGAATCGAACAAATAAGCCCATTTTCAAGCTGTACTCACGAACTCCCAAAAAGCCCATGAGGAGGATACTCATGAAAGCAGCATGGCCACTTTAATCATTGTAGGACGACAAGCTATCGTTGCTTCAGGGAGCTCTACCACTAGTCTATAAAAATACTTGCTCAATGCCATATTTCCATCATTGATTTGTGCTAACGACACAAATGATAAATGAAATTTGACCCAATATGAAATATGATCCTTGAACTTATAATTTTTTAAAAAATTTGCCTATGATACGAGTTAGGGAAAACGAAAATAGAATTTGTGACAAGTATGCTATTCCACACACACAGTCCTTCCTTAATCTCAAAATAGGAATTGCTTATTAGTCACTAAATTCATTTTTCATTTTTGACTTATATCATATCAAATTTTAGGATAGCAAAATTCTAATGCATGGGTTCCATATTGTGACAAGTGTAGATCTACTACCAATATTGATAAACGCATTCCCAATCTTAATGGATGGGCAACTATTTTGCAGCTAAGGGCGCCTGGAAATTATCGCCTGTGCCCACCCTCAAGGGTATCAAATCCGTCATAAACTCTTGATTGTTTGACTTTTGGTGCGATTTCCACACCCTTCTCCATCGAAGAGAAAATCAATGACTATAATTGCCTGCTGTTAGTTCGGGCAATAGTCTTCCCCCTCCGATATCCTGACAAAAGCCCCAACCTCCTATAAGTGTTTCTATTTTATATTATACAATAATGAAGAAAATGATGGTGTCTTGTAATTGAGGATACTTGGCTGACAAATCAATTACAAGACACCGTGTCGAAGCACAAGCTGATTTACAAGTTCCACCTATAAGCTGATTTGTAGCAACATCCCAAGGCACAGGATGTTGCTATAACTGTCTATTTGGAGGTAGCCTCTTCTAAAGTGAGATAGGGAGGTGAGAAAATAGAGGCAGTCAAGCCCAACACTAGCGACATTCAATTCTGCCTATCTACTAAGGCGCCGGGAGATTGTTCTCTATGCTTGTGCCCATGTGTATCAAATTTGTCTTGACCACTTGATCATTTGATTGTTGGTGCGGATTCCATGCACTTTTCCATCAAAGCGGAGATCAATGATCATAATCGCATGTTGTCGATTCTTGCAATAAACTTCCCTATGATGTCAGGACAAAACCCCCACCCTCATATAAGCGTGTCTATCGATAGTGTCTTGTAATTAGGGATACTAGGTCGATAAATTAGTTATAATACATTGCACAAAGCATTGGTCAACCTAGTAGGAAACCTTGCAAGTTCCACCTCATTACCCTAGGCATAGGTAGCCTCTTTTGAAGAAGAGATGGGGAGTCTACCTTCCCTCGAAGGCTCCTCTTGTTCCTAGTTGTTTATTTATCTCCCCCACCTAGGAGGGAATACCCCTAGTATTTTTATGTCCCAAAGTTTAGATGGAACCTTATAAGAACATGCTCAAATCCAATTTATTTTATATTTTACAATAACGAAGAAAATGACATGAATGATCTTTGAATATTGATTCAAATCTATCTCTAAACTACTAATTAATTTGATTTAGTCCATTAATTTGGTCAAATGTTGAGAATATGATACAAACAATCTCTAAATTTGACCCAATGTACAACGTAATTCTTGAAATTTTAATTTATTTAATATGATTCATGAACTAAGCCTAATGTGTAATGTGGTCTTTGATACCAATGAAGGGATTTATGCTTAGAACAAGGGAAAACTAAGTCAGTTGCAGCGGGTATGCTATCTCACAATAGGCAAATCACATGTTCAAGCCCTTTGGAGATTATTTTTTAGCTACAGACTACCTAGAGATTTAATTAAGAATAGAGAGACATTCAATGATGCCAAGATAATAACATTTCTAATAATCAAGTTGCATTTCTTAAAGGATCCTAACAAGTTGGAGAAGAAGAAGTATTTAGAGAAACATGGAGAGACTTGGAAGATAGGGAAATTTACTACATAGCCTCCTACTTCTTCATTACCATTACAAGGCCTTTTATAGGTGATGAGAACAACAAATTTAAAGTAGCAGTAGAAAATAAAGATAAGACAAGACATCACAATAGACTGGGGTCCTTGATATGGTTACAATGGACAAAGGTCCTGACCCAATTATTGCAAACTTAGGATTCTAGGCAAGTACTAGCTACTTATTACTACATTAGTGAATGGTGACTAGTACTACATTAACTTTATTACAAAATTATCTCCATATGGAGTTATAGCCATAATTTGAACTATTTGAGCTGTGATATGCAAGTTGTTCTTCCATGTGATGTAGTTTAACATCAATGTTAGGAGCAAGAGGACTTTCTGAGCCTTAAGCGTTCTCCCTTTGTGATAACAAGGCATTCCACACGCCTAGACCACTTGGAGAGGATCTTTGCTCAAGTTCATGTGTCCTAAAAGGTCCTAGAATGTCACTGTTTAGATTCATCTGTGGTCCCTTAACTTTTGATGCATATTCAACTTAGTCCTTGAACTATTTGAACATATTTGAAATTGTCCTTTGATTAATTCAAGTTCATGAATAAAAAAAAATTATTATATAGTTCAAAGAACTAAGTTAAAGATGTATCAAAAGTTCATGGATCACATTGTACATTAGATAAAAGTTCAAAGACCATATTGAATAAATTAAAAATTTATGGATCACATTACATATTAGATCAAAATTTGAGGACTATTTGTGTTCATTATTCTTTTAATATTTAATATGGCTCATGAACTTTTAAGTATTTTTATATAATATAAAGATTAGATTGAACGTTTACCAATAATTTAGAACCATAATAAACAACTTAAAGTTTAATGATAACATTACATTTTGATTCAAAACTTAGAGATCACATAAAAAAGATTAAAAATTCATGCACGATATTGTACGTTGAGATCAAAATTTAAGTACTATTTATGCTATTATCTCTCTAAAAATGAAAGATGAGTTCACAACTGACAGGTCTTAAAAGTATTTTTCCCATCCCCAAGCGTTGCTTAGGGTGCGAATGGTAACGTGCGTTTGGTTGTGTTTGTTTCTATTCAAGGAACGGTTTAAAAATTTGGTAACGTTTGTTCCGGGGAATAAAAATAAAAAAAAATTGTATTCTTTTTTTGTTTCTTTTAATTTTTTAATATTTTTATTTTATTTTTCATTTTTTCCTTTATTTTTTATTTTTTCTTAACAAAAAAACGCGTTTGGTAAACTTGTTCTAACAAAAAATAAATAGGGCCCTCGGCCGGGCGAGGCTCGACCTCGCCTTGGCACGTTTGGTAAATTTGTATAATTTTTTATTTCTTTTATTTTTTTAATATTTTTATTTTATTTTTCTATTTTCTTTCTTATTTTTCTTATTTATTTTTCCTTTTTTTTTTTTTCTTTTTAAGCGGATTGAGCATTACACCGAACCTTCGTTCCCCCTGTGATCGAGGACAATAAAGAAATGTCTCGGGGAAAGAATAACGCGACAATGCACGGGGCCATGTTTGTTTATCACTTTTTTTTATGACACTTTTTGTCCTTTCCCGTAGATATTAAATTACAATCGGCACGTTCTAAGGAAGTATGACAAAATTTGTCGGTGAACGTCCGTGTCAATAATTGACTTTTTTGAAAGCTTCGATACTCTCGAATTTGGAACCGAGCGAGTACTGTAGGGGCAACAAAATTTGAATTAAACAAAAAGTTAAAAAAAGTCAAAAACACTTTTAGGGTTGACGTGGTGGTGATTTACAGCCGAAGTCTTAGGGTCTGCATGGTAACCTTCCCCAGCCCAAAAATTTCTATTCTTCTCTTCCCCCAAAAAAAAAGAATAGAAACTCCGTTTGATAACGGCAAGTTAGTTTTTATTCCAAAAGTTAGCCCTAGGGAATGGTTTTGAATAGAAATGAGAAGTAAAAAAAAGTTGCTTCTTATTCCCGAACAAGTTTAAGAAATAAGTGAATTTTTTTCTTTTTATTCTTCTCTTGCTAACCGCCATTGATCGGTTGACCACCACCCGGCGAGGCTCGCCGCCGCCCGACCGGGCTCGGCGAGCTCGAGCTCGCCCGTCGCCAGCCGTCCCGGACGCCGCCCAGGCCCGGCGCTCGCCGTCGGCCGGCCGCGAGCGGCCTCGCTCGTCAGGTCCCGGAGGCCGAGCCGCCACCATCGCCGGTCGCCGGAGGCCGACCGCCTGCGCCACCGGCCGACTGCCACCGCCGGCGGCGGTGGCCGCGGGCCGGATCGCGCCGGCCAGCCTCGCCGACGCCCGGCCGACCGTTGCTCAATCGCCCTCGCCGCCGCGCCCGGGCGAGCTCGGCCTCCCACCGGATCTGGTGAGCTCGAGCTCGCCCGGCCACGGCCGGCTCGACCTCGCGGGGGCGGCGAGCCTCGCCGTGGCCGGGCGAGGCCGCCGATGGGCCTCGTCGGCGCGGGAGTCGCGGCGCGGCGTCGCCAGGCCATGGCCAAGGCCGGCCAACCCGGCCAAATAAAAAGAAAAAAAAAAAAAAAAATAAAATAAACTTTTTTTACCAAACGCAACTTTTTGTTCTTTTTTTGTTTCTTTTCGTTCCGTGAAATTTTGAACAGTTATCAAAACGCACACAAACGCGTTTCTGTTCCTTTTGTTCCCGAATAGAAAAAATGAAATTTCTGTTCCTGGGAACAGAAATAGGGTGCAGCCAAACGCACCCTTACAGCCGAAGTCTTAGACTTTAGATGGAAAACGCCAAACGCGCCGTGTCTCGTGGGAGCACATTTGTCGGGGCCTTGTGATTGCGGTGACCCATTTTTCTTCCCTTTTTTTTTTTTTACATTTTACTTTTTGCTTTTTCCAGCGGGTGATTTAGATAACCGGGGCGGGTGAAGTACAGTAAAGGACGGTCATTAATTCAGTTCAGGCCGAGGGAGACCTACCAGTCCGAGGAGAAGAGAGGTAAAATCGCCGCACGTGACTTGGTGAAACAGTCGTATTCCGCGCACGTGCCAAAAAGCCGAGAATGGTGGACGAGGAAGGACGAGAGAGAGGGAGATAGAGACAAGGAGATGGGGGGTACTCTAATCGCGGTCTATCTTGTCTGGACGAAAAATGAAGGAGTGAGAAATTAGGACAAACTCTCGATAGCGCTTGATCTCGACTTCATACGGTAACTTCTTTGGCTTCTTTCGATTGCTGCATTGTCCTGTGAGTAGACTAGACGTGCTAGGATGGGGACCGCGGTGGTTCAGATTGAAATTGAATTAAATCAAACATGAGGTTCCCTCTTTGTTATCTCGAATGGGTCTATTTCATAAGAATAGCAATTGCATTTACACAATGATTTGGATTGAAATTGAATTAGATCAAACATGAGGTTCCATCTTTGTTATCACGAATGAGTCTATTTCATGAGAATAGCAGTCACAATTGCATGATCGTTCGAGCCAGATTAGAGGTCACACCATGCGTACTCAAGCCGAAGACAAATACCACTTTCAAGAGAATACAAAGCAAACACCATTTTCAAATAGTACATGAGCTTGATTAGTCAAGGGCATATATGATAAATGCCGAGATTAACGGATGGACATCACGATCTATTGATTAACTTGTTATATATCACATCAATCATGTCACGGGCGCGTAAAATAGTTTCTCCATCTTGGTGATTCAGGGATGAGATCAAAAGATTGGACAAGAAAATAAAAATGAGGCTTATTTATCGAAAAGGAGAAAAGATTGACATTTGATTCAATGAATAAGCTTACTGGAAAAACATATAATTTTAAAATTCACCTTCTGCATCACTCTGAACAAAATCAGACAATGGAAGATTTTTTATATATTCGATAACAATTTATGTCATCTTCTGCTAGTTTATTTCTATAACATGATGCAAGCAATCATTTTAACCGCAAAACAGTTGCCCATCCATTCAGAAAAGCCATTTGGATCCCGAGAGAGAGAGAGAGAGAGAGGCCTGATCCAAGCCACTCCAAAGCCCAAAATAAAGGAATCAAACAAATAAGCCCATTTTCAAGCGATACTCGCGTACTCCCAAAAAAGCCCATGAGGAGGGCACTCCCAAAAAAGCAGCATGGCCACTTTAATCATTGCAGGACGACAAGCTGTCGTTGCCTCGGGGGGCTCTAACGCTAGTCTATAAAAATACTTGCCCAGTACCAGTATTTCCGTCCCTGATTTGAGACAATGGCACAAGTGGTTCATGAATTTTTTCCTAACCCTTGGACTTTTAATTTGTTCTGAAAATTTACCTATGATATGAGCAAGAGAAAAAAAGAAAAGAATTTGTGACAAGAATGATATCCCACATGGCCCTTCTTCGATCTCATAATAGAAATTGTCCTTTAGCCATCAAATTCCTATTTCATTGTTTGACTTATATCATAAAAAAATTTGCAATAGTAGAATTTTGAGACATTGTGACAAATGCATAGTATACTACCAATACTGATCAGTACATTCCTAATCTTAAAGAATCATACTAGATAGAAAAGAAGAGAGAAGAAAACTTTAGGGATTCATAGCACACCACACAATATTATTTCTAGGGAGAGTACATTTTGCCCCCTAACTTGTACAAGCATTGCCTTATATAAGCATAAAATAGACACTCAAGATATACGTATGAATATTGGTGATAGTTCTCAAAGCCACCAATAATTTGATGGACTCCTCCTATAGACCCTTTTTGGCTGACAATGGCCAATCATTTGACCCTTAGACATACAAGAATAGTGTATTGCAGTGCTCTTGACAGACCCTTATACCTTATTTTTCGCTTTTGCTACAGTGCATTATAGTGCCAAACAACATCAAATAATACATGAATAGTGCCAAATGGTGTGTGAATAGTACTTCTGCCGTGATACTTTGAGTAAATTTTCCTCTTCTTCACGTGGCTTGTCAAACTTTCTTTTGGTTTGCTTATGATTTCTTTCCTCTTCTTCAGTTTCTTCTTCATGTGAGGGTACTTTAGGTTTCTTTACAGGTCATTCTTGCGCATTGGCTTGTCATCATCCAAACAATCTGAGTCGTGTCCATCCTTTTTTTTTTTTGGTTATGGAGGAACAGGCCGGTCAACTGCAGCGGGCGTCGACGAGCGACAACGAGCGTCGCGGATGTCAATGTAAACCCCCAAATGACACGTAAGGTGAGGAAGATAGAGGACCCACCACCCCTTTTGAGTCACACTTCATACACCTAGCCGCCTTCCCCGAGCCTTTAAGAACTGGGAACCCTTCACCTCTAAACAACATCAAATAATACATGAATAGTGCCAGGATCGCGAGAAATTTTCTCTTCTTCACGCTTGTCAAACTTTTTTTTTGGTCCAAGTTTCTTCTTCATGTGAGGGTACTTTAGGTTTTCTTTACAGGTCACCACGGCTTGTCATCATCCAAACAATCTGAGTCGTGTCCATCCTTTTGTCTCTTGTATTCCTTGATGAGTTTTTTGACTTCTATAGCTTCAAGATGTTCATTTCCTATTTTGCCCGGGGTTTGGTAAGGAACTAGATGAGATGTCAAGAGGACTAAGAGTGCTTTTCTTTGGATACTGTTACTTGAAATCATATTAAACAAATTAAAAAAATTCAAGAACCACATTACATATTGAGCTACATCTCATAGATCGAATAATATATTTGGCCAAAGTTTATAAATCATCTATGTCATTTTCCTCGCTTGTTCAGACAGGCGGTTCTCTGAAAATGAGCAGTAGCGCAATTGGTCTATAGAAAGAAGTGGCCGCCTCCTTTGCCGGATGAGTGGGGTTGGGCTTTTTAGGCTGTATCAGACTGGGGTGCACCTCAAATGGAATGGAATGTGCTTTCACGTTTGCACCGAAATGCATGCGAAATCAAGCCTACGGCGTTGCTCATCTTACCGCTTTGGCATATCGAAGCCCTTCGAATGCGCATGAATCCAAGGACAATCCGACAGCAACGATACTTCCCCGTGCGTTTCACGAAGTCGCTTCATAGACTTAGTCGTCGACTCACGAGGAAGACTAGTTACTGTGGAGTCGTCGAGTCTTTGGTCTGCGGCCGCCCCACAGTTCCGAATTCCACGAATCAATTGTGTGGAACTTGCGTGGCGTGCGGGCGATGAGATTTGACAATTTTTAATCTTTTTGGAAAGGGATGACGAAATTTCCATGGATCAGATAAGCATGTAAGATGGGGTCAAAATTGATAGGAACTTACTTTAAAAGTTTTGAGGTCCAAACTTTTTAACATGGTAAAAATTACTTCGATTCAAAGTTAAATTTATATATTAATTGGAAAGATATATTTGAGCGGAGTCAATTGATCTCCACAAAATATACTAAGCACCGCATGCTTAAAGGGAACATCATCCAAACAAATCTAAATCTATAATACTTTGGTCAACTCAATTCTAGATCTTTTTAATTTTGTTATTTGAGTGCTAATTATTTTGATAATTTGCCAAATTAGTCTATCCGATCAATATAAAAAATTATCTACGTTAACATGGCACGTAGGATAACCAATGTCTATATCAGTCAAAATTGGTTGGATTAACTGAATTAATAAATTGTTAAAATGTTTATAATTGAATTGATCAAAGTATAATAATTTTAGAATTTTTTTAGATGATGTTTCTCATGCTTAGGTCATGTAACAAGTTGGAAGTTGACATTTAGATAAACGAGTCATATTTTATTTTGATAATCATTTAACGCATTAGTTGCTACTTTAATTTGCGAAATCAATTTTACTACAACTAGCAGTGGTCGAAACTTTGGTTTTTTTTTTCCTGTGGTCCCTCTTTAAAGAGAGAGGGAGAGATAGAGTTGCCAGCGCAGCTAGACAAGGGGATAAGCAAAAGCAACATTTGGACCATATAGTGGCCTATGAAGTACCGACACTCATAAAGAACATTTTGTGTCGGACACTTCGATATTTGTCTGATACTCTTCAATACTCTCTGACACTTGGTCAATATGTGTCGGAAAATCGACACTTGGTCAATTTTTTCGATATTTCCGATACTCGAGTTGAAATTTTAATATACAAGTTTTCGATAAGTGATTTCGATATCGAAACCAATTTTAAAAATTCAATAAATGAGAGGTCAATATATATATGTGTGTGTGAAAATAAAACACAATAATAAAAATAATAAATAGAGAAGAAAGAAAAATTTAGTATTCTCTTTTCCTCTAACTTTCATTTTCTGTGATACATGATTTTTTTCTCCTCTTTCAATATATCTAATATGCGAGTCCATGCGAAGTCATCGCCCGTATCAAAAACACCCCGCAAGTCACCGTCCAACTCGTACGGACGTTTTTTTTAAGGCAACTATTATTCCTTTCTGGATCGCACTTCTCTTTATAAAGCATCCCTCGATGGCTGTTCTGAGCAAGTGATCCCCTTTTTGTGTCCCCTTTCTTGTTTCTTTCCCTGTGGTTCCCACGTCCACTTTCCCTGTTCTTCCTTTTTCTCCGTTCTCCCTCCAAAGGCAGAGAAATGGAGGATCAAAAAGGAAATGTCCTTGTGTTCACATACCCTAGACAGGATATAAACGAAGCCCTCCTCCTTGACCACCTCGTCTCTGCGGCTATAGGTCCGACTCGCTCCACCTCAGTGCAATTCACGCTCTTTGCAAGGAAATTTAGCACATTGGTCCAATGGATTTTTCCAAAAAATAAATGGGGAGAAGGCGAAAAAAGGCGAAGAAAGGTAATGAAATGCCTAGATGACCTGCTTGTGAGCAAAGCTACTTTTGTGAATCTAATTCATAAGGGTGATCATTGTCCAGATTGGGCCAATCCAATACCTAACTCATGAATTAACCCGCACAGCATTGGTCTCCAACTTTTGGGATTGAGGATCAATCTGATTGAGCTTAGGATCGAGGATTGGACTGACTCCATGAGTTCGGTCCAGTTCTAAAGTCAACCCAAGATCGATCCTTGAAACTCTCAAATCAAGTGCAAATTGTGAAGCAAAAATGGAAAAATAAAAATCTAGCACAAATGAAGAACATACATGAGGATGAAGCTCTAAAATCAAGCACAAAGTGGAACTGCTAAGTCGTGTTTGAAAAGATGAGCAAACAATGGTGAACAACAAACATTGCTCATGAGCGAAGAGGGTTTCTAACTAAGGCTTTGTTTCCTTTTGATTTACTCGATGACGAGCGAGGCAAACAAAAAGGGATGAGTGACGCAGGCGTTGAGCAACAAGCACCAAGTGGCGTGGGCATTGAGCGGTGAGCACCAAGCGGTGTGAGTGTCATGTGGCAAGCAGGGCAAGTTTACTCACGAGTGAATTTTTTTTTTCTTTTAAGTAAAAATTGAAAAGGATAAAGAAGAGAGGAGAACAAGACAAGAGTATCGGAGAAGGAGGGCACCTTTTAACGCCATTGTACGCCATTTAAATTAGGGTTTGCTCTTTATAATATATATATATATATATATATATATATATATATAATATGATATATAATATATAATATATATAGTCGGATTGATTTAGGTTGAGTCGGTTTAGGGTCGGTTCAAAGTTGATCCTAAACTGTTCAAAGTTGATCCTAAACTAATCCGCACTCCTACTAATTCACTCCTTGCGTAGAGAAGGGGTTTTTGATGAATAGTTTCGGATGGTGGAGAGTATGCATCAAGGCTGCCGCTCTCACCCTTCCTAGCTGCTTCTCTTCATTGGGGTGAACTCCTCCACCTTCGTGGGGCTCATCATATGCATAGTGCACAGCTTCCTCGTGCCTCGCCATTATGCGCCACTCCCTACGAACGCGATCCCTTTGTTGTCGTTTTGACGTGGCGCAGAGGCTTCACTCAGGCGCTTGTGGGTCCTCATGGACCCACTCAATTGCCTCCGCCTACACAAGCGAGGAAGTTTCCAAATGGAGGAACTAGCTGCTGGTTCATCTCCAGATCTGCAGTTATGGCAATGGAGGTTCGTCCCAAAAACAAAAACAATAACAAGTGTGGTCGGGTAAAGTGAAGCTTGTGGTCCTTTTAAGCTTTTGCTCAGAAATAAAAACCAGCAAAAATGGAGCTTGTGGTCCTCTCAAACAAAAACTTGACCGCACAGTCTCTCTCTTTTCACCTTTTTATCCCTATAGTTCCACTCTACCACCATCACCATCTTCCTCGTTAGCATTACCTTCTTCACTCCGTCACTCCCCATAATCGTCTGCATCGTCAGTTCACCGCAACCATTCCACAGAGTCGGTCGAACTTCCAGATCTGGAGCCATGGCCGCGAGCGACGATGGCGGCTCCTTCAGCACCGGCGGCCATGGGACGGGCAGAATGGAAGAGCCAGGCCGAACTTCCAGATCTGGAGCCATGGCCGCGGGCAATGACGGCTTGTTTGGCGCCGGCGGACATGGAAAGGCAGAATTGAAGAGCCATGAACGACGGCCGGATCCGGAAGGAAAGTGGGTGGAGAAAAAAGAAACGAAAAGTTACAAATTTTATTTTATTTTTTATTTCCAACTGGGCTGATACATGCCAATCTATTAAGGAAAAAATCTACGAAAAACCCTAAATTTGGCTCAAAATAACAGATTTACTCTTTTTTTTTGTGACATAAAAAACTCTGAACTTTGCCAACCGTGACATATTTACTCAAACTTTTTTTTTTTTTGTGACACAAAAACCTTGAACTCTGTCTATGATACATTTGCCATAAATTATAGGGTATTTTGGTTTTTTTACTTTTTTTCCTTCTCTCCTCCTCCGTTGGTTGCCAACGGAGGAAGCCGTCGTTTAGCGAGGGTTGCTAGAAAAATCTTCTTGAAGTGTTTTGAAGTTGACAAAACGTTTCTATCGCCTAGTCTCGAAGGCTTGCGGACTCGCTATTTAAATTACAAGACCTCGGACAGCCGGACTCAAGACTCAAAGTCTATCCTCATTGACAGTCTCTAATCCGTTGAAGAAAGGTTATCCGAAACCGGATGTTTCGTTAAGGATTTAACCTTATCAACTGGAGAAGATCTCGTGGCTGGAGAATACATAACGGAGTCCTTTGATTGATCGAAGATTGACTCGATAATTGAAGATCCGGTGATTGCCTAAATATTATTGGAAGGTTACGCTTATGGAAACCGAGATCCCGATTGTATGGGCGAACATGATTGATGGGCTATCAACACGTTCCTTTAATAGCTTGAACAATCTTCCTAATTGATTCCGTCCAACGGGTAGATTGGAGGAATTCCTTTGGTAAGTGCCAATGGGTATGATGGCATAAAGGAGTATATAAGGAAGACCGTCTTAGTTGTTCAAGGTGTGCGCGATAGAAGAATTCCAAAGTCCGAAGCTCCTTTTTGTTTAGACAAATCCTTTGAGTGAATACTTGTATACAAAAGAGAGTCTATATTTGTGAGAAATCTTGAGGAGGTGTGGTAGAACATCTACACTTTGTGGAATCAAGGCAAAGCGTGCCGTAACTTCTCTTTTGTTCATAGTGGAATCCGGCCAATAGGGTCGGTGAAGAAGAGTGGACGTAGGCTTGATATAAGCCGAACCACTATAAACCGCGTGTTCAATTTTCTCTTCTCTCAGTCTTACTTTGATTATCGTTTCCTTCAACTGTCTAGTATTGTGCAATTGTTGAAGAAAAATCCTTTATATACCTATTCACCCCCCTCTAGGTACTCATACTAGCAATATCAATTGGTATCGTAGCACATGTACTTACTTTATTTGAAGTGTTTTACTTCGTAGTAAAAGATCCATCGCTAGTATGCTAGCACTAGGGCTGATGGAAGGGCAAAGCAATACCGCACCACCCTACTTTGATGGAAATGATTACAACATCGGAAGAACAAGATGAAAGCTTTCCTACGATCAAAGGATCCTCTGGAATGGGACGTTGTAGAAAAAAGAATTACTCCTACCACTGCATCAGTCTATGAAAGAGGAAAAGAAACTGATGAAACCAGCGGAATGTCTCAGGAAGAAATAATCAAGAGACAAGCACTCGATGCAAAAGCAATTTACTCCTTATATTGTGCTTTATCACCAACTGAATATAATAGAATATCTTCTTGTGGTACATCAAAAGAAGTTTGGGACAGATTGCATATCACCTATGAAGGAACAGATCGAGTGAAGGAAACAAGAATCAACATTCTTCTCGGTCAATACGAAGCCTTCAGAATGAAACCGGGAGAATCTATATCGACATGTTTAGTCGTTTCGAATATTGTGAATGGTCTTGAAAATCAAGGTCAACCAACTTCGATCCCATGAAGGTAAACAAGCTACTGCGTGGACTCTCCGAGGATTGGAATCACATAAAGACTTCGATAAGAGAGACGCAAAGAATTATGCCACTATCGTCGACGAGCTAATTGGAACTCTTGATCTTATGAAGTGGAACGGATCAATGAAGATGAAGATCCAAAAGGTAAGAAATCCATTGCGTTAAAATCAAATGATGATTATGATGATACAGATTACGAAGATGATATGGACGATGAGGAGCTTGCTCTCATGATAAGAAGATTGAAAACTGAATAGAAAAGGAAGAATGTTCAACTCAAAGAAACAAAGCTTTCAAAGACAGCGGACCAAGTCTGTTGATGATGAGGAACCAAACAAAGACGTAGTCTGCTTTGAATGTAAGAAAAGGGACACATCGGACCCAACCGTCCTCTTCAAGAAGAAGAGAGGAAAAGCTGAAAAATTTCGAAAAGCTCTCAAAGCCGAAACCTGGTGATACGGAGTGTGAAGAAAGTGATAATGAATATGCCAATCTATGTTTGATGGCACAATCAGACTCAGACTCTAGATCAGACTCAGACAGTGAATTTGATGCAAGTAATTTTAAAATTCCTGTCAAAGTTTCTAAATACATTGATGAACTATGTTTTAGTCTTAAGACTTCTCTCAAAAGAATTTCCGAACTGAAAAGAAAAACTCAGCTCTAAAACAAAAGGAAAATATTTTAGTAGAAAGAGTTAAAAGTCTAGACTTGACTTTTCCAATCTTAAAGAAAATGAAGATAATCTTTTAAAAGAAAATGCTTTTTTAAAAACAGACTTATCAAATATATCAAAGAAATTTTCAATAGGGTCTGAAAAACTTGAGAAAATTCTTTTAGCACAAAGACCTTACTTCAATAAGTCCGGTCTAGGTATGTCGAAGAAACAATTCCCTTGATTGATTTTCCTAAAGTAAAAGAAAGAATTAAGAAAAGACTCTCGAGAGAGTTTACAAAAATCACTTCAAGAAAGTTTTTGTAAAATGCGTAGGTAGAAATGCTCTAAGATGTTCAAAATGCAACGGTCCGGATCACTTTGAAAAAGAGTGTCCTATGATTTGGAAACCCATTAAGAAAATATGGGCTAATCTTGCTTATGTTACTAACACCAAAGGACCCAAGAAAGTTTGGGTATCAAAGAAAGCTTGAGACTCTTTTTTAAATGCGAGTCATCGTCAAGAAAAAGGTAAAGTGGTATCTTGACGGTGGATGCTCAAGACATATGACAGGGAGACTCAAATTGTTTTATAAAGCTTGCTCAAGTAAATGGTGGAAACGTTTCATTTGGAGGAAAACAAAGAAAGGGAGTATTGTGGGATTTGGAACTGAAAATTGGAAATCTCACAATAAGTAATGTTTCCTTAGTGGAAGGACTCAATTACAATCTTCTCGGCATTAGTCAATTGTGTGATACTTGGTTTCAAGATCTTCTTTCAAGAAGGAATATGTTACTCGGGAATCAAGAAAGACTCTACTCGATCTTTCATGGGTCGTAGACATGGAAACATCTATCTTCCGGATGTGAAACCAAATGAATCGCAATGTTTTATCTCAATTCAAGACGAAGCAAGCTTATGGCACGAAAGCTTGGTCATGTCAACATGAAGCAATTAGCCAAAATCTCATCAAAGCAGGCTTGTTCGAGGACTACCCAAATTACCTTATCAAAAGACCGATCCATGCACTCCATGTATTCGGGAAAGCAAGTAAGAAATTCATTTAAGCCAATAAATCATGTCTCTACTAATCATGTACTACGCTTGCTGCATATGGATCTCTTCGGACCAACCAACACAGTATTGGAGGTAAGAAATATTGCCTAGTAATTGTGGACGATTACTCCCGTTTTACTTGGGTATATTTCCTTGCAAGTAAGTCCGAAACCTTATCGTATTTTGAAAAGTTTGCTAAAAAGGTTCAAAATGAAAAAGGATGTGTTATCTCAAGTATAAGAATAGATCATGGAGGTGAATTTGAAAATCAAGATTTTACAAAATTTTGTGATGAATCGCTTTAATCATGTGTTCTCCTCTCCATATACTCCTCAAAAATGGAGTTGTGGAAAGAAGGAACAGATCTCTTCAAGAAATGGCTAGAACTCTTTTAATTGAAAGCAAGATTTCTTCACGATTTTGGGCCGAAGTTGAAAAATGTTTCAACAGCATGTTATATCATCAATAGAGTCTTCTTAAGACCTATTCTAGAGAAAACCCCTTATGAGTTGTTCAAAGATAAGAAGCCTATTGTTTCATACTTTCATGTATTCGGTTGCAAATGTTTTATATTGAAAAATGCAAAAGATCGAGTTGGTAAGTTTGAAGAAAGATCGAGGTGAATGTATCTTCCTTGGATATTCTACATCAAGCAAAGCCTTCGAGTCTATAACAAGAAGAGCTAGTCCGTGGAGGAGTCAATGAATGTCAAATTTCAAGACTCAACGCAAGATGAATCAAGTCGACTCATCAAGAAGAGTCTCAACCCGCTCCAGACCTTCCAAAGCTTACAACTCAAGAAGCATCTCGAGACTGGAAAACCAGCATCGGGATGTTCGTGAAGATCCAAACAAAGAGAGAGATCATCAACCGAGACAAATCAACAAGTAACTGGAAGCATAAGTCCGGTCATCCCAAAGATCTTATAATTGGCAAAATTAATGAAGGAATTCGCACCGCATCCAAAAGGCGAGAAGAGTCTAGTGCTTTGTGGCTCTTGTTTCGAAATTGAACCAAAAAGCATAGAAGAAGCTTTATCGATGAAAGCTGGATTGAAGCTATGCAAGAAGAGCTCGAACAGTTCAACATTAATGATGTCCGGGAATTGACATCCAAACCAAAAGGTAAAACCGTTATTGGAGCTAAATGGGTGTTCGAAACAAGATGAATGAGAAAGGAAAAGTCGTACGAAACAAAGCAAGACTCGTGGCCAAGGGATATACGCAAGAAGAAGGAATAGACTATGATGAGACTTACGCTCCAATAGCAAGGTTAGAAGCTATTCGACTATTACTTGCGTTTGCTTGTTATAAGAATTTCAGTTATTCCAAATGGACGTCAAAAGCGCATTCCTAAATGGATTTATCCAAGAGGAAGTTTATGTGGAACAACCACCGGGTTTGAAGACCCAAAGAAGCCGGACTCGCCCTTTAGACCGAAAAGGCTTTGTATGGTTTAAAGCAAGCACCTCGAGCTTGGTACGACGTATTAAGTAAGTTTTTAATACAAAATGGTTTTGTCAAAGGTAAAGTAGATACGACTTTATTTATCAAAAAGGAGAACAAATGTTTCTTACTTGTTCAAATATATGTGGATGACATTATTTTCGGATCTTCTAATGAAAATCATGTGCAAGAAATTTTCTAAGTCTATGCGGGATGAATTTGAAATGAGTATGATGGGAGAGTTAACATTCTTTCTTGGTCTTCAAGTAAAACAATTGAAGGAAGGAACTTTTATTTATCAAGAAAAATATGTTAATGATCTTGTCAAAAGATTTGACTGAAAAGTGCAAAAAGACCGACATACCGATGTCAAGTTCTTTGAAGATAGACAAAGATGAAGAAGGGAAGAAAGTTGATCAAAAGCTGTACAAGAGCATCATTGGTTCACTTCTTTATCTTACCGCTTCTAGACCTGACATTTTGTTGAGTGTTTGCATCTGTGCTAGGTTTCAATTAGATCCTAGAGAATCCCATCTCGGTGCTTTGCGAAACGCATCATTAAATACGTTGCTTCATCATCAAGCATCGGTCTTTGGTATCCTAAGAAGGGAGACTTTAATCTTTTGGGATATTCAGATGCAGATCTGGCCGGTTGCAGAGTTGATAGAAAAAGCACTTGGGAACCCGCCGCTGCTTGGAAGCGGACAATGTCTTGGTTTTCAAGGAAACAAAGCACCGTGTCCCTTTCAACAACGAAGCGAGTATGTAGCCCTTGAAGTCGCTGTTCGCAAATTCTATGGATAAAACAGAGCTAAGAGATTTTGAAATTGAAGACTCATGCACGGAGATTAATTGTGACAACACCGGCGCTATCAACCTCACCAAAAATCCAATTCTCCACTCAAGAGCAAAGCATATAGAGATTCGACATCACTTTATTAGAGACCATGTTCAAAATGGAGATGTTTCAATTCAATTTGTTGACTCAAAGAATCAACGGCGGATATATTCACAAAGCCTTTGGAGAAAAATCAATTTGAGTCTATACGTTCCGGACTCAACATTTTGAGGTATGAGGATATCAAAGTCTAAATACTTTCAGACTCGGACTTACAAGACTTTATCCGAAAGACAGTCTTGGTACGTCCGTCGACCATGTAAGTCTTTCTCTCTTGAATCTCATCTTGAAAAGGTACGATTGTCGATGTGTTTAAATTGTTGCTATATTTAATTGACGTAAATATTGCATCGTTTCATTTTCAAAAAGGAAGTTATTTTTGAAATGGCTATTTTTGCGAAAAAGACAGTTATTTTGAAAAAGGCATATTTTTATTTCCTTTGTGACGGTTCGTTTATCCCTCTTTTTAACCGATCGTGCACCGTCGATTCCTCTTCACTTTTCTCTCAAAAACCCTAGAAAGCATCGATCCTCCATTCCCGTTTGTTTTCTTCGTTTAATCCTCAAAAAGTTGTCATCTTTCCCGGAAAGTCAAGCAAGGAATCTTCCAAAACGAGAAAGATGTCATCTTCAAGAAAGTCTTCAAGAATCGCAAAGGGGGACCACGGCGGATGAGTGAGGGGCCTACGCACTTCGATCTTCAAGAAGAAGTGACTCCGAACGGCAAGCGAGCCCACAACATTCTCGGCGGCGTCATTCTCCTCCATCTAGTCCTAAAGGCGTTGGTCAACAACAACGGAAGAAATCATCGAGGAAGCGCACTCGTAAGAGTTCAAAAGCCCGCTTATATTTACCGGTTATATCGTGCCTTAAAAGGAATTCGTACTCCTTTGAACTACATTGATGAGTTTCTTAAAGACAAAGGACATGGGAACGAATATATCTTTACGCGAAAAATGGAAAGTTTGGGAATTGCTCGAAAATGGGTGGTGAGGAAACCCTTGCAAATATCCCAAGTGATCCTCGTGATCGGGGCCAAATCCTGAGATGGGAATGATGATGACAAATTATACACAATTTCAACCAAAAATGGGTGTTGCGGTTGAAAATCAAGGAAAAATGGGAGATTTGTTCGGATCGAAGGAGCAAAAGGATCTCGTACTCGAAATTGCTGAAGCGTGGGGTAATAAACCCTAGGAGTGTTGATTTTGATTTTCTCGGATGCTTTGTGAATATGAACTTGAGGGAAAAGTTCAGTTATCTTCAACTTGAAAAGTTACGCTCGACTCTACGGAGGCATATCTTTGAATTAACATATTTCTATTCAAATCTAAGCTTTTTAGATGCGAATAGATTCTCTTTCAGCGTTAAAGACCAAGACTATGTTGTGGATATGAATATGCTTTGGCGAGATGTGTTAGAAGTCGAAAGAGGAAGATATCAACCAATCAAAGTTTCCATTGCTTGGGCCACACTTGAACTGGTGAAGGACAGGAGAACAGATGAAAATATCACGTACTTAAGGATGGGTGCATTCAACATCTTGCTTCCTAAGATTGTGATTAATTGCCTCCGACCGAAATCAACTTCCAAGACCGATGTTTCAAGTTCGAGGCCAAGGCGATGTATGCCATTCTCTTTGGAAAAGGTTTTCTCTCCCACACCTTTGTGATGTTTCACATGTATAGAGCAATGATGAAGGACGAGGTCAACTCCCTTACCCAAGCCTTGTTACGAAGTTATTCGGACATCTCAATATTCAGCCTCCACAAATCTTTTGTGTTCGACCATGCGATAATATGGTGGTAGGACCGAAAATGGTGACCAAAATGCGTTTGAAGGAACCGAGCAAGGAGTTGGAGAAATTCAAGGAGAAGACTCCTGCAAAATCTCATCAAATCTCTTCTGTAGCTAAAAGAAAAGGGAAGGAGCCCATGGTTGCTCCATCCAAGAGAAGAAGAGCTCTCCTCGTTGAGGATGAAGATGATGAGGAAGACATCACCATCTCGCATTGGCTTTGAAGAATTTAAGTCGTCCTGTTCCACGAAAGAATCGGAACAAATGACGAAAGAAGCGAGAGGAGAAGGAAGAAGAAGAAATAGAAGCTGAAAAAGAAACAGAGGAGGAAAAACCAGAAGAAGAAAGAAGAGAAGAAGGAGAACCCGAGGAACACTTTTCTCCACCCGTAGGCATGGAAACGGGGAGATCGGGAGAAAGGAGTGAAGTCTTCATGTCCCGATGCAAGTGAAGGAGTCGGGCCGCTCACCAACAGACCCGAGGGATGTTTATGCATCTCGGTTTCCGGGAAGAAGGTCATGAAGTTTCATCGCCAAACTTGCGAGATTATGCTTTGATCTACCATCGTCCGCATTTACTCCATCGGATCGAGCCGAAGCAAGTACTCGGGCCGATAATGGAGCAGATTTTCGCGAGAATCATAGATATTCTCTTGGAGATGCGAGGTCAAATTTATGCCTTGGGATGCGAAGTTCAAAGCTTGAAGAATGAAGGTCAAGCTTCTTCCTGTTCATTGAATGATAAAATGCAAGCCCTCTCTGCTCGAATCGTGCCAATGCCAAGAGTGAGGAGATTTCACAACTAAAGGAAGACTTTAAAAGGCCGGAAGGCATCGTTCGAGTCTATGGAAGATTTCCGGCTTGTCCGCGTTCCCAAGCAATCTTGACTTCATCTCATCCTTTTTAATGATGACAAAAAGGGGAGAGATGCAAGATTTGATCAAAAACTTTTCATTCATTAAAATTTTAATTGTTTGTTGGATTGTTTTGTGGTTTGAACTCGTTTGACTTTGTTTTGTGTCTCGGATGAGAACCGAACTAGATTTGGACTTGATCGCTTCTATTAACCAATATTGATATCTTATGAATGGCTTCATCATATACTTGACTAACCTATTTTCTCGTGGTTGCGGATCCTAGTGTTATTCTTAGCCATTTATCTCTATAAGATATGCATATGTGTTTGAGAAATGTTTTGCAGGTCAAAGATATCCAAATCTGCAGGAAAGTTTTGTCACCATAAAAAATGGGGAGATTGTTGGAAAAATCTTCTTGAAGTGTTTTGAAGTTAACAAAATGTTTCTATCAGTCCTAGTCCGAAGACTTGCGTACTCGCTATTTAAAGTCTCGAAGACCTCCAGGACAAACTGGACTCAAGACTCAAAGTCTATCATCATTGACATCTCTAATCCGTTGAAGAAAGGTTATCCGTAACTGGATGTTTCGTTAAGGATTTAACCTTATCAACCGGAGAAGATCTCGTGGCTGGAGAATACATAACGAGTCCTTTGATTGATCGAAGATTGACTCGATAATTGAAGATCCTAAGTGATTGCCTAAATATTATTGGAAGGTTCTACTTATGGAAACCGAGATCCCGATTGTATGAGCGAACAGATTGATGGGCTATGAACACGTTCCTTTAATAGCTTGAACAATCTTCCTAATTGATTCCGTCAACGGGTAGATTGGAGGAATTCCTTTGGTAAGTGCCAACGGGTATGATGGCATAAAGGAGTATATAAGGAAGACTGTCTTAGTTGTTCAAGGTGTGCGCGATAGAAGAATTCCAAAGTCTGAAGCTCCTTTTTGTTTAGACAAATCCTTTGAGCGAATACTTGTATACGAAAGAGAGAGTCTATATTTGTGAGAAATCTTGAAGAGGTGTGGTAGAACATCTACACTTTGTGGAATCAAGGCAAAGTCGTGCCGTAACTTCTCTTTTGTTCATAGTGGAATCTAGCCAATAGGCGGTGAAGAAGAGTGGACGTAGGCTTGATATAAGTGAACCACTATAAACCGCGTGTTGAATTTTCTCTTCTCTCCCTTACTTTGATTATCGTTTCCTTCAACCTGTCTAGTATTTTGCAATTGTTGAAGAAAAATCCTTTATATACCTATTCACCCCCCTCTAGGTACTCATACTAGCAATATCAAGGGTTACCCTCGCCTGGGCTAGCTAGGGTTGTCCTCGCTGGCGTCGGGCGAGGGCGGCCCTCGGTTGGGTCGGGCGGGGGCCTCCCTTGCGCCCTCGCCCAGATCTGGCGAGGGAGGCCCTTGCTCGACGCCGGCGAGGGAACCCCTCGTCCGAGTCAGCCGAGGGCATCCTCGCTGGACGCCCGCTTCCCTTCATCGGCCATGGCGGGCCGATGGAGGGAAGAAGAAGAAAAAAAGAAAAAGGAAAAACGAAAGAAAAAAGACAAAAATGTCATTGATAGGGTAAATGTGTCGTAGTTTGAAAAGTTTGGATTTTTTACGTTAAAAAAAATTGGGGTAAATATGTCACTTGAGGCAAAATTTGGGGTTTTTTTTTTATAGTATTTTCATAATCTATTATTGGATCTAAATAAAAAAAAGGGCAACACTACGCCAGCAATCAGATATGAGGTGCTTTGCAGCCACATTTGAGAGAGGAGGAAGAAGTTAAGGAAAGTGAGATGGCACGCACCAAAGAAGGACAAATGACAGAGCGGCCCATAACGTCGATTTCCACGAAAGAGAGTCCCCAACGCAAGCGCCACGGCCTCGTTCACGCTCTTCAATTCTCTCTTCTGTCTCTTATCTGCGGGTTCCTCTCGTCTTTCTGGAAATCATCGTCCAATCTTCGGCAAAGATCCAACTCGCCGGACTGGCTTCAAATCATAAATTCAGGGTCGATATTCATTTCACTGCCCGTTTAACGGGCAAAAAGAGGAGACCATGGACGCCGAAGCTTCATCGTAACAGCCTACTCCTGCCTTCTCCCCCTCACCTCGATTTCCCGGCGTTTTGAGCTGCTACGTTTCTTACCTTTACTTCTTTGCCCTGTTTTTGTTCCTCTTTTCCTTTCCCTCTGTTGTCCTGGAAAGGTTCGAGACCAGCGAGATCTTGGGGACATTCCTGACTTCGACCCCACTGCTGAAGGAGGCGTGGAGGCTGTGCAGCACTGCGAACGCGACGGGGTGTGGTGCCTTCGTGGTGGAGCAAGTCGGGGGCGTGGGGTACGTGGCATTCTCGGGCGTCCAAGAGCTGCCGGTGCTTGGTTGGGATCCGAACTACGGTATGCTGGTGTCGCTGGATGCGGCCGGCCACGGGCTGTTCCCGCCGTTGAAGTACCGTTACGATGGCGAGGAGCCGGTCATGGTCCACTCCGGAGTGCTTCGCCTCTTCCTTCACCATCATTCGCGCCCAGATTTTCAAGACCAGGTTAGCAATTTCTACTGCCTATCATTTGCTTTATTGACTTCTCTGAAAGTTAAATTTGACATTTCTGCCGAGGGTGCTTCTAAATTTTTGACCGTAATTTTCTCGCTAAATATACCCAAAAAAGTCTTAAGCCTCAGCCGACAGCCTTGCTGGCCTAGAGTTGTAAAAGAAAAAACAAAGAGATAAAATAGTACAAAAAAAAAAAAAAAAAAAAATACTAAACTTCGTTCGTTTCGTGGAAATAATAAGCATTTTTCAAGAAAATATTTATATTTTTTAGTGTTCGATTGAAATTTACAAATGAACTAGAAAATATTTTTTGTTATTCGATAAAAAAAATCTTTTCCTGTATACACTTATTTTCAATTTTTTTATCTTATATTTTAAAAATCTATTTTTAATTTTTTTCTTATTCTTTTCTTCTTTTTTCAACCTTGGTTGGTCACTGGACACGGTGACGGTCGGCGACCGGCCATTGGCGAGCTCCGGCCTTGCCATGGGCCAAGGAGGCTCGAGCTCCCTAATTCCAGCGAAGTCAAGCCTCGTCGCTCTAGGATGATGCTCCGCCTCGCCTAATTTGGCAAAGCCAAGCTCGCTTGAGATTGACAAGTGGTTGGACTTAGGCCTCGCCAGCTCTCCAGCCGACATTATGGCCGGCGACCGGTGAAGGTCAAAGAAGAAGAGAGGAAAGAAAGAAAATAAAAAAAGAAAAAGAAAAAAAAATTGAAAACTCAATTTTTAAAAAAGTAAAAAGAAAACATAAAAGTGAAATGAAAATATGTTTAGTGAAAGAAGAGGGGTGGAAGAAGTTATAGCAAATATTTTTTACTTTTTAAAAGTGATTTTTTTAAAATTTTTTTGAAGGTGTTCTTTTTAATAGTGGAAAATGCATTTGTTGAGTAGTTCATTTTTGTGTGAAACAAATATCAGAAAATTCAAAAAATATTTTTTTTGAAAAATATTTTTTCGTGAAACGAACGGAGCTTAATATTAAAAAAGTGGACTGCAAAATAACACCCACCAGGGGAATCACGTCAAGCAGTTTGGGTTCGATCTCAATCGCCACTTTTGTCATTGTTCCTAGAATAGTAGATCACTAGACCGCGAAAAAGGTGGGCCGCGAAGGTCTTTTTTATGCCCTCACCTTTGAAGCTCTCGAACACGTCCTGCTTCCATTGATGAATCGAAGCAGAACATGCTTGCGTCGCTCGGTTTCTTCGATTCCCACGAGGATAATGCGTGATTGAGTGAAAGACTTTGAAAAACCCAAGAACTTTTTCTCGCAATTCAAGTATATATGTAAGAGTGAGGATGCCCAAGTTGCGAATGAGAAGGGGCGATGAATGAATTCTCTGCCATTACACCAAATTTGGGCGAAGGTGGAGACGTTGATTGCGAAACTCTGGTTGGGGGATGATTCCGATCCACGTGGCTCAGAGATGTCAACAATTGCGCGGTGGTCAGGGGGCGATAATGATTGGTTGTTGTAGTGGTGGTCCTAGCACGATGGCCAACGTATATCATAGACATGAGAAACTTTATAATCTTTATATCATCCCACACAAAAGATTTTTTAATGCGGGTTATATCCCTCTTTTGTCTGGCCTTAGCTTATCTCGCATAGCAACTAAACATCGATTTTTTAACGCGGGTTATATCCCTCTTTTGTCCGGCCTTAGCTTATCTCGGATAGCAACTAAACATCGGATATGATATCATTTACCCTAACTTGACTTATATACTAATAATCGAATACTATTAACCTATAGTATCATAAAATAGCTCAATCCATCATAAATGACAGAATTAATGCTTAGTAATGGTATTCAAAAATTGAATTCTTTTTATAGTTCCTTATGAATTATCCTCATGTATGGTAATTTTCCTTAATTTATAGGAGCTTGAAAAATTTTATAATTAGTAAATTTTCTTAATTGTTTGTGAGTTACTATCGTTCCAAGAATGCAATGCATCCACTTAAAAATGACTTGACGAGTCTACTTCCTCGCGGCCATCCCGAGGGCAGATCAATCCAAACATGTACTAATATAATGTCCAATACCGACGATTCATTGGATGGTGAATCTTACTATTCTGTACTACACTATTCCCAAGAATTACCAGTTCTATGGCTTAGTGCTATTTATGATTAATTTGCCGTCCACTATATAATAGAACAATTATTGCCTACTTATCTTCTTCCTCGGTTTAATAAATTATAAGTGGATGGGTCCCAGCTGAATATATTACTAGGTCCCCTTGCCTCAGCAAATCGTTTATAATGGTACACTTGGCAACCACTTAATTTGTTTTTGAATATGTCTTAAGTCAGTCATTGACTTAAGACACTTTCCTGGAACGGGGCTCGTGGACCTAGTGCAATTAGATTATCGAATTTTATGGCGTTCACATGCAACATGAAAAACGCATAATTAAATGTCGTAATTGATCCGGTCCATGTGGACTTGGGTGCCGCTAAGATTTTCCTCCCGTAGCCAACCTTTGATTGAAGGGAGATTTCTGGCGATTCTGAAATTGTAACATCCGTATATCATGTCAGTGGTGTTGATAGATTCCAGACAGGGACGAGACTGAAGGGAAAGAGCCTTTATCATCTCCTTTTTTGTACACATCCCCGCACCTTTTAGAACTTTAGAATTTCCGTTGTAGACTGACTTTTAGTTGAGGCCCAACGAGTCAAGACAGCAAATAGGGCGTTGGTTTACTCCTGCGCTCTCCTTCTTTCTAAATGAAAAGTTGGGATTAATGTACTGAAATTCTTAAAACTTATCCATAAAGTATAATTGAATTCTAAATTTTTTACAATATGTAATTAAGTCTTAAAATTTATGATAAAAGTATATTTGAGTCGTAAAATGCAATCGGGTCATAAAACTTATTAAGTTAATATAATCAAATTTTAAAACTTTTAGCATTTTTCGATTGTTGAGTTACATAAAATTGATAAGTTTTAGAACTTGATTGCAATTTATTAGAGTTACTCAATTGTATTTTCTCAATAAATTTTAGGACTTTCACTGCAATTATCTCCCAAAATTTATAATCGAGAATTATACTATCAATACATTATCGGTTGTATGTCTATTTTCATGTAATCATTTCAAATATGCATTTTGACTTTTATCTTTCCGCAAATTAAATTTTTTTTCTCGGTTAACCCCGAGACCTCAAGGGATCAATTGAGTGGACGAACTTTTCAATGTCATAGATTGAATTTTGCTTTACTTGTAATGATGTCCTGCTCGACATGTTTGAATGTTCGTGCCTCTGACCGCCTGCCAAAGAACCTTTATACTTTTGCTTGCAATTAACCTTAATGTTTGTCACGTTTTATTGATTTATTATGACTAAAAGATATAGGTTCTAATCTTACTCAACATAATCTCTTCCATTTTTCTCAGTTGATAAATAAAATCTACCAAACAGATCTGTCTAGCATGATTAATGGAGGTGGGTATCACTAATATAGCAGAATTAAAAACCGAACCGGTCAATTGTTAAACAACAGACGACATATTGCATAAGAAGTCTAAGAAGTGATTAATTCATAACTAGTGCGTGGAAACTTATACAAGTAAATAATTTTTTTAATCATATTAAGAACATGTCGTTCAAACTTAATTTGTAATTCCCACGTCAAAGATACTGTCTCTATAGATTAATTGATCCTATTGATAAAATGTCTTCTTCAATGTGTAATGGTAGAACTGTTTGTACAAAATCCTATTTTAAAATAGGGGATAGATATTAATCGGTTTTATAAAATTCTCAAATATACGTGCTGTGGCTTCGCTTGCCAGATTATGTTGGAGGCATACAAGATGTCAAATCTTTATCATGATGATTTTTCCATCTTCATAGATCCACGAAACACAATTAGGCAACTTTACTTAATGGATTCACTAGTGCTTGGAGAGTCATGTACATGATTTTATTTCTACGGGTGAATGAATCATCTGGAGAAATACTTAGGAAGCTACCCCACCCGCACTTTTTTCGGTCTACCCAATAACTTTTAATTGATTTTAGTGGCTACTTTAAGCTTAGTGCTCAATTAGTGCTCAGCTACTTTCTCTATTGTTGATCTATCAGACAGATAACGAGTTTAATAAAAAATGAAAAAGGGTTAGTGGATGCTGTCTCATTGCCAAATTTTCCACAGATTAGCAAATGGACAGATAATGAAAACGCAACATGTTATATTTTAATCCCCAATAGCTTAGTAATTGGTTGTATATATATGGATTCTAGGTAATTAATATACTAAAAAACAACGCGCATTATTTATTGATCTATTTTATTGTAAATTGCTGCTACGGGTGTACCTGCACTGGGCTTAAGTAATCATCTATCTCTAGCTGACATCTGCCATGTCACATAGGTAATAATACCAGTAGGACAGGCTTGGAAAGAATGAGCCAAGCGTGTGTTAGGATTCGCTACACAATCATAAAAAAAAAAAAAAAAAAAAATAGAATAAAAGTGAGAAAGAAAATTTGAGACACAAGGGTTTATCCTGATTCACCATTAAATTGGGGCTACATTATTATTATTATTATTTTGTACATTTCTATTATGTCCCTCAATTACAAAAGAAATATACACACACATACACATCCAGTAGCTATTTATGGCCCTAAATCTAAACTAACAATAAAATATGGGTTTAAACTATAAAGGCCCTTCGGCGTTGCAAAGGTGTTGCCCCCTATGACCCTCGTGCCACCTACTGATGGGGAGAATGGACAACACCCCTACATTCTCCCATTTGATGAATACTCCTCATACTTCTTTAAGTCCAACATGGTTGTACATCATTCAACCTTTTCTACACTTACTGTATCGATAAAAAAAATCTGCACTATTCGCTTTTATGTCAATTTTTTTCAACACCACAACCTTTTGTTCCACTTTCCCTCAGATGAAGTGATATTGTATGTTGATATACTTTGTTCTTGCATGAAGTCTAGGATTCTTTGCAAAAGATATAGTACTTTGGCTATCACACCCAATCTCCACTCCTCCTTTTGTGAAACCAAGCTCTTTACACGATATGCATAGCCATATCACTTCCTTAGTCACGTGAGTAAAGACCATGTACTCTACCTTAGTAGTAGATAATGCAACTATGCTTCATCTCTTGTTCATCCAACTCATAGCTCCGTCAAATAAAAAAACAACATAACCGCTAATTGATCTCTTGCTATCAATGTCGCCTCTCCAATCAGCATTCACAAAGCACTTTAATTCAAAAGATTGTTGTCCCTTTGAACTTTTCATGCCTTCATAGCATAACTCAAAGTCAGATGTACCGAGAAAATAACAAAACACCCACTTTGCTACCATCTAATGATCTTTTCCCAAATTAGACATATATCTACTAAATACTCCCACTGGTTGGATAAAATCTAGACGAGTGCATACCATGGCATACATCAAACTCCCAACTACACTTACATATGAGACCATTGCTTTATCTTCAAATTCCTCTTTAGTCTTGGGACACTGGAGAACCGATAACTTGGAACTTATGGATGGGGGTCTTCACAGGTTTACAGTCTACCATGTTGAACTTCAACATGCTTTCAACATATTTATTCTAACTTAGCCATAACTTCTGATACTTACGCTCCCCCTTTATTCACATGCCCAAGATAAGTTTGTTGGACCTAGATTTTCATCTCAAACTGTTTTACCAATAGTCCTTTCATAGTGCCAATCATTTTCAAACTATTCCCAACTAGCAACATATCATTAACATATAAAGTTAATATAACAAAATCATCCTCTAACCTTTTCACATAGACATAATGATTAACATCATAACAAATAAAGCCAAGCTTCCAGACACATGAGTCAAACTTCTGCTATTGCATTCTTGAAGATTGCTTTAGGTCATACAAAGACTTATTCAGTTTGCAAACAAAGTCTTCTTTTCTTTTAACCACAAACCCTTATGGTTGCTTTATGTAAATATCCTTCTCCAAGTCATCAGAGAGAAATGTTGTTTTCACATTGCGCTATTCTGCCTCCAGATTGTATGCAACAGCTATAAATAAGACAAGTCTTATGGAATTTAATTTATCAAGGGTGGAGAAAATCTCACCATGATTGACTCCCTTTATCTGCGAGTATCCCTTTGTAACCAAACGAGTTTTCTATTATTCTATCTCTCATCTACCGACATCTTTTTCTTGAACACCCACTTGCAACCGATTGTCTTTCTACCTACGGGTAGTTTTACTAGACTCCACGTTCTGTTTATATCTAGTGAGTCCATCTCATCTTTCATGGCTTTCTTCCACTATTTTGTATCCTCTATGCTTCTTGCTTCCTTGACAATACTTGGATCATCACCTATAATAGTTTTCGTACTTCTCATAATTGGCAAACAAGGTATAGCTTTCGGGTGGTCTTCTCAGCTGTGTGCACCTTCTTAAAATTGGTTCAAGTGATGCTTCATCCCATAGGCTTATTAGATTCAAAATTTGAATTTTCTATTTCAGCTTGGTAAGCTTTGTCTCTTCTTTCAAACCAACGTGTAACTCAACTGTCTATGGTTTTTCAAGATCTTATGAGACAATCTTATTTGTCGTAAATGTTAGCTATATACCCTAAAGCAACCATATAATGGTTACATATTAGGGATTTTTTAATGACAAAAAAATACCCATTCATCATTTTATTTATATGAATGATACCATAAAATCAGTTGCCACCGAACCTATTCTTAAGGTGTTAAGAATATGTGTGACAGTTTACAATTATACTTAATCTTTAAACAATTCATCAGTCGATGGATCATTGAAAGGATATTGATGATCATGTTGAGACCAATATGTTCTCAAACTTCACTATTCAGTATTGGAGACCTGAAGGGATGATGAGTTATAAGTCATTGGGTATCGTGATATCTGAGCTAGAATACAATTACTTGTCTTGGATAAGTTCATACATCAAATGATTGGCAACATGGAAGCTTTTAGCAGGCTTAATGACTAATCGTTCATACTTTGGTCTAGTGTAAGATCGTTAGACTTGAGGCACGATACTAACTTGTATGTTGGATGGTTGTGGTTCATAAGTGTGCATATTGATGCTTCGTCGAATCGCCTTTGTACTTGATGGCCATAATTTGTTCACATACAAAGGCACATGCATGTGTAATATGGAATTTGTCTTCTTGTTGTATATAAACATACAAGATTGATGTTCTATACAATCTAATCGCGACATTGTATTGAAATCTTCGGTTAGAGTTATAGGTGAGAATGAATGGTTCATGTTGTAAAACACACGTCAATTAGATTTGGGCATATATGATCAAATTGGTTGATTGATAAATAATTCCATAACCTTTGTTCGATTGGGACATGGTGAGATGGAAGGATCAAATTACACGATCGCCAAAGCTAACATGTTTGTTATGTTCTCGAAATATTCACACTGTTTGGGTAATTATGACATATTGCTAGATGTCACTCATGGTTTGTAGGAATTGTAAATTGATAAGGAGTTTTCTTGGTTGTGCTAATGTGTCAATACAAATTCTACTATCAGCTTAGTGATGAATCTTGGGATGTCACACACCATAACCAATTTAGAATGACGTTTGAATGGAAGAGATAATATTGTAAATGAGTTTGCACATGAGGCAATTGGATTGAACTAGGTTGAAGATTTAAATTTTGAAGTGGTTTCAGACTTTACGACCATATCAAAGATCTGAAAGGGGTTTCAAACTTTACGACCAAATCAAAGATTTGAAATGCAAACATTTGTTCAAATGGCAAAATTAATTATATGAAGCGAGCTCATAATTAATGGCCATATTAATGATTTGGAGTGAGTTTAGAATCAATAGTCGCATTTATGAATCGAAGTGAATTTAGAATTGATGATCGTATTAATGATCCGAAGTGAATTCAAAATTAATAGCCAAATTAAGGATAAGAAATGGTTTCAAACTTAATGGCTAAATTAAATTTTGAAACGGTTTCAAACTTAATGGCCACATTAATGATTTGAAACTGTTTGAGATTTAATGATTACATTACAATTTCAGAAATAATTTAATGAAATGAAATGGTTTTAGATTCAAATGACCAGTTAATGTTCTGAAACGGTTTCAGATGTAACAGTTAAATTAAATTTTGTAATGGGTATACAGTTAATGCCGAGAATAAAGGTTTGTAATGATTATAAATTATTGTTTGGAATTATGCTTTGTAACAATTACAAAATTAATACCTGAATTAGTGTCTACAACAATCTTAGAATTTACGTCCCTTATACGTTATGACCAAATTAATTCTTTGAAATGGTTTTAGAGTTGATGAGTTGATTTAAATGTGATTTGGTACTAGTTATAAAAGGCAATTGAGAGAGCATAATATAGGATGATCAACGATTGACAATTGAGAATGTTGATAGTAATTAACCAAGTCATTCACATACGAGAGCAATTGCTAGCACGGTTGTAGTGGTAGATCTCTCAATTTCTCTCTACCATTCGACGTGAGATTGGTAGTGTGTCTGAACTTGAGGCATGACATTTGTGAGGTTGGATTTGAAGAATGTCGGAACTTATGTTATAGGAAGATCAAACGTTCGTGATCTGAATCTAAAGAACGTCAGAACCAGTATTACCAGAAGGCATTATACGTTCATGGTTTGAATTCTAAGAATGGTGAAATTAGTGTTATTAGGAGATCAAACGTTTGTAGTCAGAATTTGAAGAACGTCATAACCAAAAATTTTAGCATCGTATGAGGGTAATATGATTAGCCCCTTTACACTTATATGTATTTTTATTCAAATGCATGAACAATGTCAAGGGGATACGTGTATGGGCATTTTTACTTTTGTTGCAAATCAGACTTCGATTCTATTTTACCTATGCATGTGTTCTTGTTTTCGAAACAAAATCCCAACAGTAAATCCTTTGAACACTGCATCTTTGCTATGGATGATGCCTTTAGTATTGGGATTCCCTAGCTTATACTCTTTGACATCATCCTTGTACCCAATGAATATGCACTTCTTTGATTTGCTCTCAAGTTTGTTCCTCTTTGCTTTGACACATGTACATACACTTCACAGCCAAACACTAGAGTATGTATGGCTTCTTCCCGAGCAGCGTCTCAAATAGTGTATGATCCTTCAAGGCTGATGTGGGAGACCTGATCTTCAGATAACACGAGATAGTCACTACTTCTGCCCAAAATTAAGTTGCTAAGCTTGCACTACTTTGCATACATCTTACCTTCTCTATGAGAGATCGATTAAATCTCCTGCCATCCTATTTTGTTGAGGTGAATAGGGCATTGTCTTCTGCCTTGTAATGCCATGAGTTGCATAGAATTGATCAAATTTCGTTGACCATAATTCTCTTTCTTTGTTAGTTCACAAAATTTTGATTTGCCTATCAAACCGATTTTCCACTAAAGCCTTAAACTCATGAAATTTTTCAAACATATTAGCTTTCCTCTACAAAAAAAAATAAAATATCCACATATCTATAATAATCATCTATAAAAGAAACATAATATCTTGATTTTCCAAATGATGCCACAGGTGTAGAACTGAATATGTCACTATGGATTAAATCTAGAATCCCTTTAGCTTTCCCTTCTATGGATTCAAAATATACTCGATTTGTTTTCCTTGTAGACAATTTTACAAAATCCAAAACCCATAAAACAGCTTGGGATTCCATCCATCATCTTCTTTGAGGTAGGGTTTATCAACCCTTCCTCACCGATATGACCCAATCTCCAAAGCCATAGAATTAAAAGATTTTTCTTCACCTGTTTTGAGGTATAACTCTTACCACTGATCATTGTGCTTCCTAATAACTTCTACAGTTGTCCATACCATTTGTCTTGTCACTAGTGAAAGTAACACCCCTACACTTTTCCATCATTTTAAGTGCCTTTCTAATTCTTTTGTTTTTTTTTTTTTTTCTGCAAATCAACATGCCAAATGGACAACCAATGGTTCCCACAGTAATATGCATTATATCTGAAGGATTCTAGATTGTCCCATCTTTCATTTTAAGCTTCACCTTTCTGCAACCAACAATATCAAGCATCTTTTCACCTCCCATTCATATTGTATCTTCTAATGTGGCTCTTAACCGCATAATCAATCTCTATAAGGCATCATGTGGAATGACGTTGTGGGATATTATCCATGCACTATAATCACACTACAGTGAATTGCAAATGAGATACATGTCTTCGGTGCTATTGTCATTATCCTTTTTTGTAGTAGAGGTTTAATGCCTCAACTCGCTTCTTTAGACCCATACTATTGCTTCTACAATTCTTCTTTTAGTCTCCAGGCTTTTTGCACTTCCAGCATGTTATTTCCGATTGATCTAGGCTTTTAGATCTTCCTCTAGACTTATTTTGTCACCAAATTTGGGTTTGAATCATTCACTTTTTTTGCCTCTTACGAAAAGAACCTCTTGCGCTGCACTATTAGAATATGCTTTCCTCATCTTCTTAGACAATAGAGCTGCTACAATGCCCTTAAAGGATAAAGCACTAACACTAGCACCAATTGAAACAATTATATGTTCCCATAGATTCAATTGTGAATGCAGCAAAGTACATGCTTTATCTTCCCCATCCAGATTGACATCGATCGATGCAAGTTGCCCACAAATAGTATTAAACTCATTTAAGTGTGCAAAAGAGAATAACTTTCACTCATGCGAAGGTTGTATAGTTGCTTTTGTAGAAATTGCATGTTTACGAGCAACTTGCTCAAATAAAGGTTTTCTAACTTCATCCAGGGATCCTTTGTTGTCCTTTTAGAGGTCATGTTCACCAGGACATTATCAGCAAGGCATAGCCAACTCAAGCTTCGCACCCTTCGATTGCTATGGTTCCTAGGGTTGAGCATCGGTCTAGGGTCAACCCTAGACCGATCCTGGGCCAGCATAATCCTGCCGATCCCGGTCTAGTTTTTAGAGGGACTAGGTCGGTCCTCGGTCTTAGATCTCTAGACTAGCACTTGTGCGAGTTGATCCTCGATTTTAGGAATTTAGGGTTGGTCCAACCCGACCAACCCTAATTGTATATGATATATATAAGATATTATAAATATATTATATATATATATATATAAAATATGTTATTTATAATTTTTTTATTTAGTGAAAATCCTAAGTCAAACGATGTCAATAGCATTAAATAGCTCCTTAGTGAGGAGTCCAAGTAATTTTACACCGTTCTTTAATAACTTAGACTTTTAATGTCCTTTATGACATCAATAACCATATTTACAAATAAGGAAAATGTCTCTGTGAGGAGTCCTCATGGCGTAAATAGTTTCTCACGGTATCCTCCTTCAGTACTCATTTTCTTATGTCTTATTTGTCCTCTTAGTCTTCAACTTACCAAAATAAAAAAAACAAATTCTCCGCTTGCCATCCGACACTCGCCTCCCTCACTTCTGGTTGCTTGTGCCGCTCACCGCTCAACGCTTGAGGCTTGCACCGCTTGCCTCTCTTCATTGACCTCGCTCATCGCCGAACCCATTGGGTCGGTCCGATCCTCGGTTGCCTTTTCAGGAAGTGCAAAAAATGAAACAAAAAGATTATTGGTCGGTCTTGGGTTGACCCTAAAACCAAACCACACCCATTGGGTCGGTCTGGTCCTTGGTTTCAGGCTTTAATAAGGTTGATCCTCGATCCCAAAAATTGAGAACTAACACTGTGCAGGTTGGTCCTAAAGTTAGGGGGTACACCGGCCCAACTCAGACCATGCTCACTACTGGCTGTTCCACACCTTCAATTCATCGGACATGGACTTAGACTCCTTCGCTTTCTTCTTGGATTTTTCCTTTGGTTTATCTTCTTCAATCACGTGCCATAAATCTCTATTCATGACCAAAGCTCCATCTTTAATTTTCATAACTCGAAACCTTTTCTTCCAAACTTCTCTACTTCAATCCGTGATTGATTAGTTGACGACATCTTCCCAAGATTTGATTTTTTTGGATATCTTTTCACCAAGGAACCCTAACCTCAAACCAAACTCAAAATCAAATGTTAGGATTCGCCGCATAATCACAAAGAAAATGGAGAGTAAAAGTGAGAAATAGAATTTGGGATGCAACGTTTTATTTGAGTTCGTCCTTAAACTAGGGCTATGTCCAATTGAGGATTCCACTATAATTAGCACAACGCATTTCTCAGTTATATCCCTCATTACAAAAGAAAGAGAATACATATCCAATAGTTATTATAGACCCAAGCCTAAACTACCAATAAAATGTGAGCTTAAACTATAAAAGCCCTTTGGTGTCGCAGGGCAGCTGCCTCCTACAACTCCCGTGCTATCTTGTATGAACCAAACCCCAAGCTTGCCCATTGTTACGGAAAAAATCGAAGAAAGGAAGAAACCTGATTCCTCTCTCTTAACTCACTTTTCCTTAACGTATTTTATCCGGTGGGGGATAGAATTCAAATTTTTCAAAGCTTGGATGGGTGGAGATGGGCCGGGCAAGCTCAAGAAGAGAATTGCTTGCTTAGACTCACCATACTTTCCTTCAGCCTATCCACGTTGATTTGGCATGGGCAGGCCTAATGACCTGTTAGGTCTATGATAACTTCCAGGTTCAAATTTCGACATTCTGTAGGCCACTGATTTTTGTTTGGAGTTAAGATAAAAAAAAATATTGTTCACAGTATCTAGGGGTGTTAATGGTTTGATTCATGTCGGGCATCCACGGTACCCGAACAGAACCGCACATGAAGGGAAAAAGGCAAATGGTGACCTGAACTGACCCGATAACTGAATCACTCTAACCGATAAAACAATTTGCTGAGATTCAGTTTTCGAGTTTCGGCTTTTTTTTGTTTTGCCCTTTCATCTTCTTCTTCGTTGCATAGTGGCCATTGATTTTGTAGAAACGCGAGCGTATTTGGCATCCATCTCTCCCTTCAATCCTCATTAGTCGACCACAAATGACAAGTCTTTACAAATTGACAGAGGATTTACAGCTTGCCATGGACGTCTCCATACCCAAAGCCAAGCCCAAGTACTCTGATTCCCAAACCGAATCTGTAGAGCAACCCACAGCTCGAGAAAGAAGACGAAGAAGATAGATTAGGCCGCCTATGAAGAAACTGTCTGTGGAAGCAGGCGTGGGTGGCGGGCCGTGGACTTGCATGAGGAGCAAGTCGACTAGATCCTCAAAGTCATGGTGGTTTTGGGAGTTGTTGTCGTTAAGCAACAGCGACAGCGTTCAGATGTCGAACCCTCTTGTCAACGCAGGACAAGTGGTCACCCATCTAAGCTACCTACTACGATCAGCGACTAACAAGAGGGAGATCTGAACGAGACGTGAAAGACTCTGCGAGAACGCCAAGAAGAACCGGAGAAGCAAAACGTACGACATTGGGTTAAAAAAAATCTAAAAACTATTTTCTAGTGAAGTGTTTAGAGATTATTTTCTTTCGGTTCGGTTCAGGATTATGATCCGAACTAAACCAAACCATCATGAGACCTGAACTTTTCTATATGCTATTCGAACCGGAAGAGATCCGACTCGAAAAAGGGCTGATATTTTCGGTTCAGGTTTTTTGACACCATTAGTCCACACAAATCAAATCATATTGTTCAGAACATAGTCTTCTGTGCATGAATGGTATTGTTCTCATAGATTATCTTAACACATATGCCGTTTAAATGAGTGTGTGAGTTGTGTTAGAAAAAATCTCATTTTGGAGATTAGTGTGGTGTGGAGTTATTGAGATATTGTAGTTGCTCTAAAATTCATTGGTTTAAGTTTATAAGTTAAAGTGGATCTAACTGAATTTGTTGACAAGCTCGAACTTGAGCTCTCTTGGCGATCTCTCAAGTGAAGGTATCAAATTTTCGTTGTGCACTCTCAACAAATGATATCAAAACCGATGATGGCCCATTCCCAACATATTGTTGGTTTTTTGGTGAATATCACGAGTAAGGAATCTTATGACCATCGTGGTTTCTAAGCAGCCTTCGTGGTTCAGCCTAGGAAAGAGACCTAAGGTGAAAATAGGCATAATTGTGTAGCAACACAATCTCGATGGCAGCCTTGATGGTGGTTTGCTTTGGCAGAAGGGACTTGGGGTAAAGGTGTGCGTTGTTGTGTAGTAATGTGGTTTTGATGACAAGCTTTAGGGTTTGGTTTGGAGAAAAAAAAACTACGGACGAAGGTGGACGTTATTATTATTATTGCTGTTCTTAAAAGGGAACAGAAGATTCAAGATGAGAGTTGTGTTAAATAAGTCGTATATTAAGAAATTGTTGTAGTGCTGAGCAATTACTATACAGTTAGCTCATAATTTATTAAATTAAGTTTTTGAATGAAAATAGATCCAACTTGTTATATCAATAGGGTCAACTCTCTCTTTGCTATTTGCTCCCAACATACATCATGCGCATGGTTACATTCTATACACGTGTTAAACGTATTTGCTCACGTTATCATTTGCTGAACATGTTAGGGTTGTTTAACTTGTCAAACAATTAGTTCTGTATGTTTAGCAATTGCAGTAGGACTAATGATTTTCTACCAGATATATTCGTGTAACTCTTTTAATCTAACATGATCTGGTGTAAGATGATTTTTTAGTGAAGCTTTCAAGCGTTGTAATTAAGATACTTTAAGGAAGCATTTAACTAAATTTCAGGAAATCTTATATATGCATGTAGATTCGTAGCTTGCTGGCTGAAACCAAGTCAATAGTGATCACAGGCCATTCCATAGGAGGATCAATCGCATACCTCACAGTTCTTTGGCTCCTCTCCTTTCTCAAATCTATCTTCCCACCCCACTCGGTCCTATGCATTGGTTTTGGTTCTCCTTTCCTTGGCAACGAGTCGCTTTCTCTGGCCATCCTCCGCGAAAGATGGGCTGGCAACTTTTGCAATGTCATGTCGGTACATGATATAATGCCGAGGTTATCTCTTGACCAATCACTTGTTCCGACTCCCCAGTGGCAGGCTCTCATAAGATTTTGGTACACGTCTATGATGTCACCAAACTTTATGAATCTCTCTAACCTTCAATTAACTAAAGAAGAGAAGGCTTGGTTATTTTCCTTGGCTGCGGCGGCCATGGAGCGCTTGGCACAGGCAGGGGAAGGCTCAGGAGGGAGGTCATTTTGGTCGTCCTGGGAATTACTTGTTTTGTTCGGATGAGGGTGCGATTTGTTTGGACAACGCTGTATCGGTCAACAAGATGATGCATTTTATGCTATGGACAGGTTCTCCAAATTATATAATTGAGGAGCACCTTAAGTATGGGTGGTATATTGAAAGACTGACTTGTCAGTCTTTGAAGAGAAGCTTCATGGAAGGAGATCTCCCTGAATCAAGCTATGAAGCAAGTCTTTCAATGACTTTGAACTCCTTGGGGACTCATCGACAGGTAGGAACATGGCACTTTAGGTCGTTGAGTGATTGGATTATGTAAATGTATTGATAGAGGCTTTTTATTCTTGGGTGCTATTCCTCCAATTTAAAAGTTACTATGTTTCATCTACTTTGCAGGTATGTATTGCACCAATGGCAAAAGATTGCTTGACTTTAGGGAGGCGAATGGGGCGTGCGCCAAACCTAAATGCGGCTAATTTAGCCATTAAGCTATCCAAAATTACTCCTTATAGGGCGGAGATAGAGTGGTATAAAGCTTGTTGCGATAAGTCAAACGAGCAAATAGGATACTATGATTCTTTCAAGCAGAGGCAGGCCTCAAGGAGAGAGTCCAAGATAAACATGAACCGGTTCAAGCTCGCGGCCTTTTGGGATGATGTCGTACACATGTTGGACGGGAAAGAACTCCCACACGATTTGCATAGAAGGTCAAAATGGGTGAATGCGTCGCACTCCTACAAGCTTCTTGTGGAGCCATTGGACATTGCTGAGTATTATCGATTGGGATGCACTTGAAGAAAGGCCACTACATAGGCAATGGAAGAGAGAGGAGGTATGAAATTTTTGACCGGTGGTGGACTGAGAGAGTTGTCATCGAGAAACTAGGCAATAGGAGGACTAGGTATGCAAGCTTAACCCAAGACACTTGCTTTTGGGCAAGGGTGGAGGAAGCAAAGGAGTGGCTGGACAACATTAGGAGAGAGAGTGACACAAGAAACTTGGTTTTTCTTTGGGATAGACTCAATGAGTTTGAAACTTATGCAATGAAGCTAGTTGACGATAAAGAGGTGTCAATTGATGTAGTGGCTAAAAATTCGAGCTTTAGTATGTGGTTAAAAGAATGGAGAGCAACGAAATCACAGATTAATGTGTCCCAATGGAGCTCACTTGTTTAGGATGGTGATATAATATATGGGCTAAAAAAAATGAAAAGAAAGGGTTTGAAAAGTCAACAAAAGAAGCTGAAGGAGAATAGTGGAAGCTTCGATTATTTTAAAGAGAGGAGAGAGGGAGGGCTTCAGTAGAGACGAAAACAGGGGAAATAAAGAAACAGGGGAGAGGAGAGAAAGAAGAGAAAGGAAAAAAAGGGAAAAGAGAAATTTTTTTGGCATGCTCGTGATCTGAACGCCTCATCAAGCTGAATCAAGTTTGTTCTGTAACGCCGGTAAGTGATCGAAGCCTTTAATCATCTATTTGAAGCAATCATCACAATTAGGGCTTGAAATTCGAATTTCTTGGATATTTGTGTAGCGAAGCCCGATTCTTGAGTCGTTGAGCTGTATATCTATGTAGAAATGGTACTTTAGGATATTATGAAGCTATAGCATCTTACTGATCGTGATTTGAGCTTACGGTTTGTTCGGAACGGAATTTTAAAGTTGGGGGCGCATTCTTGAACTTAGTGAACAGTAGCTTTGAGCCTATTTTTTTTTTGTCTTCTCAATGTTGTTTTGGGCCGGTTGAGCTCGGTTTGTTGTAGTACATTGAGAGAGCTTTATAAGGACTATAAAACGGCTTGAAATGAAATTTTGTGGAGGAAGTTATAGCACAACAAAGTTAGTGTGTGGGCCTCGCCTAGCGGAAAACAATGGGTTTCCGCTAAATGCAAGCTTTTGTGCCGCGTAGTGTTGTTTCATCGACAAATAGGCCTAGTATAGGCGAGTCGTTATAAGGATATCCTTTTTACTCGGCCTTTTGATATTGTTTTTTCGTTAATTGTCAGGGATCCGAGTGCGTTGGTTTAAGTAAGCGTTACAATTGATTTTTGGTTTTTCCCAGGTGAGTGACACTATTTCTTCTTTGTATTTTAAACTCATGTTTTGAGAAACATGGTGGATTATATATTCTATGAGTTGATAAAAAGCATATTTTGTTGCATTAAACATGATCAAGCTATTACTGCCATTTTGTTGTTTGAAAGGAGTAATATTTCGAATTCGATTTGAATTGTTTGAAAATGGTTTATGAAATTCTTTATGAAAGAATTTTGAAACGTTTTGAAGAAAGCTTTGATATTTATATATCAAATGTTTGAGTTGTGATATGACTTTCATTTTGATGTTGGATTGCTAGATATTGTGATTGGTAGTTGATACTCAATGTCTCTGTGAACCCTGAGGGGTGTGTGGGTATGCACATACTAGTCCAGGATATTCTTATGCGCCAACCACTGGCTAATAATAAGTGGAGACCTTGTTAAGGGGGGAATCTTAGTCATTTTGTCACGGGCGTTACGCGTGACCATGGCTAGACATTTGAGCATGAATTGGTGAATGGAGTGGACCGGTGATATGTGATTTGAGTTTGGTCGATGGAATGGACCATCGATGTGTGGGTTGATGAGATTAATTAATGAAATAGACCATTGATACATGTTTTATGAGATTGGCCAGTGTAGTGGACCATTGGTATCTTCGGTAATTAAGTTATGATTATATATTATGTTAAAGCGAGTTAGTATTGTGTTTTAAATGTGCATAATGATTTCTTGATCTGCTAAAAAGAAATGTATTACTCATTGAGTCATGGTAGCTCATTCCTCTTATCTACTTATTTTTTAGGTTCTTCAGTGAGTCACAAGTAGGCGTGAGCGTTCATTCGGGGAGGACTTTTGTGATGGAAACTTTTTGGTAGGACTTATGCATAGTTGATAAGTTTGTGAGTTAGTCTTTTGAGGATGTGTACATTTGATTTGGTGGATTATAGAAATACTCTGAGATTGTAACCAAATACCACTTTTGTCACATATATATGTGGATGTATATATGTTGATATCGGGCAAATTTTGATTATGTTGAGGTTTTGTCCTTTGGTGAAAGGACGACCGTGTATGTTCTTATTCTTGTGGATTGAGGTGTGACATTTATTGGTATCGGAGCTTAGCTTTTGATTTGTTTGGGTAAATTGGGATGATGTGAGATTATGTGATAGACTTTTAACGCGTTAGCCTTTTAGATACTAAGTTATAGTTTCATTCTTGGATTCAGGTGATCATGCGTGACTCGGAGACACTTGCTTCACTTCGTAGAAATAGTAAAGGCAAGCAAGTTGTTGCCCCTAATGCTAGAGAAATGCCTCAAGCTTCTCGAGGTGCGTCTTTAAAGAGGAGACGAGAGGATCAACATGATGGAAGTCCTGACTCACATGAAGTCAGGGAAGTTAACCAACGGTTGTTTCCTCCGACTGACTTTGAACAAGCCATGATTCATTTGTATCATTAGGTAAAGGAATTAAGTGGAGATGGAGTAACTAGCCATACACCTTTGCCCAATTTAGAGAGGTGAAACCACTCACTTATGATGGGAAAGCTAATCCTTTTGCAGCTGAGCAATGGACTAGAAAGATCGAGGGGATCTTTGAAGCTGAAGGTGTTCCTGAAGATAAGAAGGTTAGTTTGCCTCTCGATACTTATAGGGTGAGGCAAAGCATTTGTGGTAGGGAATGAGACCAGCCCTTGGAGACAGGGGTGGTGTTATAACTTGGAAGGACTTTAAATAGGCTTTCAATGCTTAATTCTTTCTAGTGTCATTTTAGGCAAAAATGAAGAGTGATTTTATACACATATCTTAAGGCGACTCCATGGTTTTGGAGTATGCAATCCTCTTTAATGAGATAAGTAGATTTGCTGAGCAATATGTGTCTAATGAGCAAGATAAGGCTGGTCACTTTTAGAGGGGGCTTCGACATGAAATTAGTTTTGCACTCACACCTCTAGCATCAATAACTTATAAAGACATGTTGGAACGAGCCATCTGAGTGGAATAAAAGATTTTTGGAGCGTGACGTATAAGGTTTACCTCAACATAAGAAGTTGAAATCCATTGACTATTAGGATAGTGGCGCTGATGATAACGGAAGAGGAAAGCTTTTAACTAGCCAGGAAAGCCTAGAATTCAGAATAATCCAGGCCCTTGTACTACCTATGGGAGGTGTTATGGCGGTCCTTGTTACTGCAAGAGAGAAGCATGTTTCATTTGTGGAAAAATGGGACATATGGTGGGTGATTGTCCAACACAAAAGAATTATCTTGGAGATAATAGAATATATTTTGTATGTGGACAACCTAGACATTTGGCCTATACTTGTTTTATGAAGAAGATTGCCTCTCCAGTTGATAGACCACAAGAAGGCTAGCAAAGGCAAAGGATGATTGAGAAAGTTTTTACGATGACAGAAGAGGATGCGGTGGCTTCTAATACAGTTGTTGCAAGTAATATTTTTATTGCCTTGCAACCTGCTTATGCATTGTTTGATCCTGGTGTCACGCATTCTTTTACTTCCATTGACTTTGCAAAGAAACTTGATGTACTGTCTGAGTTTTTAAAATATGAATTGCGTATTGATACTCCCTTCGGTGATTTCTTGATTGCTGATTGTGTTTTTAAGAATTGTTTGTTGTGAATTGATGATGCACCATTGCTTGTGGATTTGGTGGAGTTAAATATACGGGATTTCGATGTTATTCTAGGGATGGATTGATTAAAATATTATGCCATTGTTAATTGTTATTCAAAGAAAGTTATTTTTCGACCTTCAAGTCAACCAAAATTCTCTTTTTCGGGAAGTTATAAAGGCACTTTTCCAAGGTTGATTTCAGCTATGCAAGCAAGGAAGTTTTTGAGAAAAAGTTGTTGTGGTTATTTGGCTTATGTAAAAGACACAAGTAAGGAGCTGGCAAAGCTAGAAAATGTTCATGTTGTTAGAGAATTCCCTCATGTATTTCCTAAAGATTTACCTGACTTGCCTCCTGATAGAGAGATAGGGTTTTATATCGATTTAATGCTTGGTACAACACCTATCTCTAAGACCCTATATCGGATGGCACCTTCTGAATTAAGTGAATTGAAAACACAACTACGTGAAAAGAATGACGGTAGTATGCGACTTTGCATAAATTACCAATAACTCAACAAGGTGATGATAAAAAATAAATATGATTTATTTGATCAACTTCAAAGGGCTATGGTATTTTCTAAGATCAACTTTCGTTCTAGGTATTATTAGTTAAAGATAAAAGATGATGAAGGAGTCGTGAAGAGCTGAGACCGGATCCTCTCTATTAGGCGAAATTTGGCATTGTTCACTAGAATGGTCTTGCATTTGTTCCCGGAGTTCTAGCCATCGGAATGGGCTGATTTTTGAAGGGTTGATTCCTTTCATCCTCCTCTACATCTCCACTGAAGGGTTTCCGCAAAGCTGGTCTACATCAAAAGTTATACTTAGCCTTAGGGCTGCTGGTCGCAGTCCAGTTTTTGGACTGGTTTCTTATGGTGTTTTCTTCTCCCAGGGAGTTCTAGACTTTGGATTGAGCTGATTTTTGGAGGGTAAGTTCGTTTCACCCTCTTGTTCGTCCCCACCGAAAGGATTTCTATTTGGTCGTCTACATCAAATGATATCCTCTACCCTAGGGCTGTGCGTGGTCGGTTTTCTAGACTGGTTTCATGCTGGTTTTCTTCTCATTTCGGGAGTTGTAGCTGTTGGATTGGGCTGAATTTTGGAAGGTGGCCGGTGGATTCAAAGTTCGCTGGTTTAGTGCCCAGCACACTTCTTCTGCGTTTTTCCAGTTCAGCTGTTGCTAATGTGACGTGCTGAGTTTAATACTCCATCTGCTGTGCTGGTTTATTACTCCATCTTTCCTGCATTGTACCATTGAAGCTAGGCCTGGTAAGTCTCCTCCAACTCTATGGTTTTTCATTGGTAGTCTTCAGGCTGCCCACCACCTATTTGATAAATGGATTCTGCTACTGTTGGGGCTAGTAACCCCACCCGAGTGGTCCAGAATCATGCTGGATCCTCCTTGGGGCATCCATCTTCTTCCAATTGTGGTGGAATACAGTCAGATCATCCGAATCAAGCCTTGGCACTCAAGGCCAGCCCTGCTGGTTTGAAAGTTATCTAGTAATCTCCGCTAAAGACCCCTGCTCGCACGCACTGATCTCGTGGCCGGAGTCATGTGCGGGCTGCCTCCAAGAGACCGCTGGTCACCGCCCCTTGCCCAAGTGTTCCGAAGTAAAATCCTGCTTGCACATGGGCAAATGTTGCCCAATTGGCTGCAAGAGGTTCGGATTTATCCTTCATTCCTCCAACTTTCGTGGATGGCAAGGCAGTTGTTAATTTGGCCAATGAGGTGTTGGATGCGATAGACCCTAAATGACATGAATATTTAGTGGGGTACTATGTGAGGAGAAGACTCGTTCGGGCTCATTAAGCAATCTTTAAAGAGAGCATGGGGTCCCAAGCTCGTGGAAGTTTTGGCCAATGATCAAGGCTTCTTTTTCTCTTACATATCGGACCCGGTGTTTCGGAGAAAGATCCTAGAGGAAGGTCTCATTACAGTGGCAAGGGTGCCCTTCATCCTTCGTTAATGGCAGCCGCTTATGGATCTCAAAAAGGAAAACCAAACCTCAGTCCCGGTGTGGATTCAACTGAAGAACTTACTGTTCGATTGTTGGTCGGTGCTGGTGAAGAGTGCTATTGCTAGTGTGGTGGGTAAGCCACTTTATGTTGATGAGCGAACGGACCAAATGAAGATGGTTTCATTTGCTAGGGTGTGCGTTGAAATCCAAATAAACCAACCGAGATGCAAGTCAGTTGAAGTGGTCTTGAAGGGGGCATCTAGATCCATCTCCATTGAATTTGAACGGTTGCCACCTGAATGCTAGGAATATGGGACTTTTGGCCACAAATGCAAGGACCATCCTTATGGGCCTTCTGCCGCCAGGTTGGCCAGAGCTCTGAAGCAATCCCATCCTGCTTCTGGCCCGTCAGCCCCTAATACAGCCCCTATCCCTGACCCAGTTGAGGCAGATAGAGGTCCATAGCAATCCCACACCGATCTGGATCCATTAGTCCTTATTGCAGCGCTTGTCCCTGATCCGGGTGTGGCAGATACACATGTAGCACCAGAGCGGCCTTGGAAACAAGTAAAGGGAAGGAAGAAGAAGCATTTACCTTTGAAGGAAGGAGTGTCATCCAGTTACGTCAGCTTGGGCGACGAGGGGCAACCTAGGCAGTTGAAGACCCCTGGTTTGTCGAAGGCTGTGCCTCCCCCTTCCTCTCGGAAGTTGCTGAGGGGATTGAGTGCCCCTCCAAAGGTGGTGCTCTCTCTTTCTGGCACAGGAGTGGAATCTTCTAAGCCAGTCCATGATCATGGTGTGGATTTGGTTATCAGCCAGCTTCTCTTGTTCGGATAAGGACATACTTTCTCCCGACCCATTCCCAAGGGCTGTATCCTCGAAGCTGGAGATAATTCAGGATAGATTGTTTACTCTCACCCCAGACCCGCCTCTAGAGATCACTTCCGTGGAACCGGCGACTTTTTGCCGGAAGCTTCCTAAGCGGAGATAGGCCTCCTACCTTTCTTCTCCTTGCTTTGTAGTTATTTTATATATATATAGACACACACACACACACATACATATGTATGTATTTTGGTGTTTGGAATATAAGAGGTCTTGGTGACCCTTTGAGACAAGCCGAGGTTAGGAACCTTATTTATTCCAACGAGCTCTGTTCGATTGGATTAATGGAGACTAAAGTGCCAGAGGCTCGGTTTTGTTCCATTTCTGTTGGGCTCTTATTGGGGTGGAAGTGGATCGCCAATTATGATTCCTCTCTTAAGGGTAGGATTTGGGTTAGTTGGAACCCTTCATTGGTGAAGTTTGAAGTGATTTCTTCCAATAGTCAAGCTATCCATGGTAGAGTGAAGCTCATTATGTCTAGATTGTGTTGCTGCACGTCGGTGATTCATGCGGAACATACTTTTGTTTCTAGAAGGCCGCTTTGGGCATACCTAGTTCAGATGAGTGCTTGCCTCCAAAACGTCGCTTGGTTGGTGGCTGGGGATTTCAATGACATCAGAGACCCATCTGATCGGATTGGAGGCTCTGACAACTGGATCCATTCATTTGATGAATTTAATCAGTGTTTATTTCAGGCAGAGTTAGAAGACCTGAGGTATGTTGGCTTTCGTTTTACTTGGTCCACTTCTTCTGGGGTTAACCGTAAGGTTAGGAAAATTGATCGGGTATTAGTGAATGCTAAATGGAGCCTGGAGTTCTCTTATTTGGAAGCGCCTTTTCTGACTCCGGGCATTTCTGACCATATGCCGATGGTGGTTAAAGTGCTACAACCAGATTTTCGAAGGAAGCCTTTCAAGTTCTTTGACTTCTGGGTGGAGCACCTGCCATTCTTTGAAATTGTGTCGCAAGTTTGGGAAAGCCCGTGTGAAGGGGTTCTGATGTATAGATTGGTAAGCAAGTTGAAGGCCCTGAAAGGCCGTCTGAAATAGCTCAATAGAGGCTCCTTCTCTAACATTTCTAAAAGGGTTGCTGAGTCAAGGATTGCTTTTAGGCAAGCCCAGATTGCCCTCTAGCAAGACCCAACTAGTGAACTCCTGGCAGAGCTAGAGAAGACTTATCAGAGGACTTTTGTGGAGTGGAGGAGTCAGGAAGAATTTTTCTTTAGGCAGAAGTCCAGGATCATATGGCTCTAGAATGGCGACAGAAATACCAAGTTCTTTCACCATTTCGTCGTTTCAAGACAACTCAACAATAGGATTATTTCGGTTCTTGATACCTCTGGTAATCTGGTCAATGAATCGAGCCTAGTGCAGCACACATTTGTCTCTCACTTTCAGAAGCTCTTCAAGCCGTGTATCCGATCATCCAGACCCTATTTACTAGACCTTTAGCAAGTTATTCGATGCCCTCTTAATGATGATCAGATTTGTTCTCTCTCTCGTCCTTTTTCAGATGAGGAGATTCATGATACTTTGTTCTCCCTAGCTCGTGGGAAGGCTTCGAGATCGGATGGATTTGGTGTCAAGTTCTTTAAGAGTAATTAGGAGCTAGTTGGGCCTTTGGTCATTGAAGCGGTGAAGGATTTCTTTGCCACGGGGAGACTTCTTTGAGAGATTAACAACACCATCCTGGTTTTGATCCCAAAAGTCCCCAATGCGACCTCGGTCAACGACTACATGCCAATTGCCTGTTGTAATACTATTTATAAGTGCATTACTAAGGTCTAGGCCAATCGTGTAGCTGCAGTCCTTTAGGATATTATTAGCCATTCTCAGAATGCCTTCGTCAAAGGGTGACGTATCAGAGACAATATTCTCCTTGCCCAGGAGTTATTTCCTGGCTTCCATCTTCATTCTTATACTCCTAAATGTGCGTTTAAAGTGGATTTTCAGAAAGCTTATAATACGATAGACTAGGACTTTCTTGAACTGGTTCTTTGTGCGTTTGCCTTCCCGGACCACATTATACGGCTTATCATGGTATGTGTGCGCGCTCCCAAGTTTTCTATTTCCTTGAATGGGGAACTGCATGGTTTTTTCTCTAGTTGCCGAGGCCTTCGTCAGGGGGATCCCACGTCTCCCTACCTTTTCACCTTGGTTATGGAGGTCTTTTCTGGGATCCTTAGTGCTCGTGCTATGCAACTCAAGTTCAATTTCTTTTGGCGATGTAAGGCTACGAGGTTATCTCATCTATTTCTTGCAAACGATGTATTTCTCTTTTGCCGAGCGGATATGACTTCGATCTCTCTCCTAAAGGATGGTCTGGATACCTTCTCAGCATGGAGTAGATTGCAGCCCAACAATAACAAAAGCCAGATCTTTATTGTTGGAGGATCGAATGAATTGCGGAGTGAGATTATTCTTGCCTTTGGTTTCACTAAAGGGAAGTTGCTGGTGCGGTACTTAGGTGTTCCTATTATATCCTCTAGGCTTGGCAAGGCTGATTGTGTGTCCCTAATTGATCGGATAACGGCTAGGGTCCAATCCTGGACTCAACGCTTTCTCTCCTTTGCTGGCCGGCTTCAGTTGATAAAGTCAGTACTTCATGCGATCCAAGCTTATTTGGACCGCATTAAGCAGATCCCCAGACAGTATCTTTGTAAGGGTTCGAGACTTGGGAAGGGTCGAGCGAAAGTTTCGTGGGAAGATGTGTGCCTTCCAAAGAATGAAGGTGGGCTTGGAATTTGTAGGTTGAGGGATTGTAACAAAGCGGTGATGCTTAAGCACGTTTGGATCCTCTTTACAAATAAGGAATCCTTATGGTACAAATGGACTCATTCCACCTTCCTAAAAAGAAAGAGTTTCTGGGTGGTTAAGGAGCCTACTTTCTGCTCTTGGGCTTGGAAGAGAATCCTCTATCTCAGGATAGAGTTCAGATTATCCTTCCGCTGGAGAGTTGGGGATGGCCAGTCAGTCTCCTTCTGGTTTGATCACTGGCACCTGAGAGGTCCGCTAGATCTTATTTTCTCGGACTCAATGATATATAGCTGTAGTTTATCCATGCAGGCTATGGTTGTTGATCTTTTTCACTATCGAGAAGTCCTTGAGGATAATGTTAGATTCTTGGAATTACCCTATTCCTATCCTCTCCCAGGTACCGGATCGTTTTATTTGGATTAACAGCTCTTCCAGTCTTTTCTCGGTCGCTTTGGTGTGGCATGCTATCATAAGAAAAAAGGCGAGAGTCGATTGGGCCTCCCTTATTTGGAACAATGCTATCACTCGAGATATCAATTCAATCTCTGGCTTATTATCAAGAACCGTCTTCCCACCCAAGCCTTGCTCTTGTCGTATAGCAGGATTGGGGATGCAGTATGTACTTGTTGCAAGCTGACGCTAGATTCCATCGATCATCTCTTCTTTGGGTGTTGCATCACAACCAGCTTTGCTTATTTCTGGGTGGCTAGATGCAACCTCCCTTGGCGCAACGGGACTTGGTCGGAGAACCTCCGGTGGGCAATGAAGTATCTCTTCGATAAGGATTTTTATCGCTCTATTGTCCGTTTTTCGTTCGGTGCTCTTTGCCACCTTATTTGGAAGTTCAGGAACGACGTCTTGTTCATAAACCATACTTTGGCAGTTTCGGTTGTTAAAAATTATCTCATTAAAGTTCTTAAGGACAAGGCTTTAATGTTCAAAAATGTCGTTGACAACCCGAGAAACAGAAGATTACAACATAACCGGGGGATTGATCCTTGCATCTTCTCTTCTACTCTTGCGGATCCTTAGTTGTCCTTGGAGTGGAGGCATTTAACTCCTTGGTCATGTGTTGCTTCTTAGTCTGTTGACCTTGTGCTCTTCGTTGCTGTGCTCGGAGCATTTGGTGGTGCGGTTCAACATTAGCGGTGGCTTCTCCCTTGGGTTCTTTATTTTCTTGTAGGTGTTTTAGCAGTGTAGGCTTTGCCTGCCTTTTCCTTATTCACCGCTCTTTTGCTTAGCGGCTTTTTGCATTCGGCTCCTTTCTACTCAATTTGATTTGTTGTATTCTTAAGTGCAAGTTTCGTGGCGCTGAATCTTGTGTAAATTGTTGGTTAAAGCTCAATATATTACTACCCTTCACCAAAAAAAAAAAAAAAAAAAAAAAGATAAAAGATGATGATGTGCCAAAGACCGCTTTTTAGAATAAGGTATGGGTATTATAAATTTCTTGTCATGCCTTTTGGGTTAACAAATGCACCTATGACTTTTATGGATTTGATGAACAGGGTATTTAGGCAATTTCTTGATAGATTTGTTGTGGTATTCATTGATGATATTTTGGTGTACTCAAGGAGTTTGGAAGAACTTGAGCAACACTTGAGGGTTGTTTTGCAAACTTTGCGTGAAAATAAGTTGTATGCTAAATTTAGTAAGTGTGATTTCTAGCTTGATCATATAGAATTCTTGGGTCATGTAATATCAAAAGATGGTATCTTAGTTGATCCAAATAAAAGTTGAAGCGGTTGTTTAATAGAATCACCCTACCAATGTTATAGAGGTAAGAAGTTTTCTTGGGTTAGCAGGTTATTATAGGCGATTAATAGAAGGGTTTTCTAAAATTGCTAGTCCACTTACCCGCCTAACTCAGAAGGGAGTTAAATTTGTGTGGTCAAAACAATGTGAGCACAGTTTCCAAAAGTTGAAGAGGTGATTAGTGTTAGCTCTTATATTAACTTTGCCTTCAAGAACCGGTGGCTTTACAATTTATTGTGATGCATCTAAGGAATGTTTAGGTTGTGTTCTTATGCAAGATGGTAAAGTTGTGGCTCATGCCTCTAGACAGTTGAAGGCTCATGAGAAGAACTATCCTACTCATGATCTAGAGGTGGCAGCGTTTGTATTTGCCTTAAAAGTAAGGCGGCACTACTTGTATGGTGAAAAATGTGAAGTTTTTACTGATCACAAGAGTTTGAAATATATTTTTACTTAGAAAGAACTGAATATGAGGCAGAGAAGATGTTATATCTTCTAAAGGATTATGACTTATCCATCAATTACCATTGTGGTAAAGCTAATGTGGTAGCTGATGCCTTGAGTCGCAAATCCTCTGGAAATATGGTAGCATTGCTCACTTCTCAAAAGCCTATTCTTGAGGATATGAGAAAGCTAGACCTGGAGGTTTTGGTCCATCAGCTTGATGCTCGATTAGCTAATCTTTAAGCACAACCGACATTGATTGACAAAATCAAGGCTAAACAAAATGAAAATCCTCAAATGGAGAAGATCATAGAAGGTGTAGAAGCTGGGAAACAAGATGACTTTAGTATCAATGTAGATGGGTCATTGAGGTTTTGTGGTCAGTTATGTGTTCCTGATGATTTAGAATTGAAAAAGGAGATATTACAAGAAGCTCATAGCACTAGATTCTCGATTAATTCGGGAAGCACTAAGATGTACAGGGATTTGAGAGAAAATTTTTGGTGGATCAATATGAAGAAAGATATTGTGAAGTTTGTCGACTAATGTCTAATATGCCAACAAGTGAAAATTGAGTATGAGAAACCAGGTGGTCAACTGTACCCACTTGAAGTGCCTAAATGGAAGTGGGAGCATATTACGATGGATTTCATTGTTGGTTTACCAAGGAAACCTAATGGTAAGAATGCCATATGGGTGATTGTTGATCGATTGACTAAATCTAAGCACTTTTTGTCTTATCGATTCGGCCTTTCACTTGAAGACATGGCGAAGTGATACGTTAATGAGATAGTGAGACTTCATAGAGTTCCAGTGAGTTTGTTTCCGATAGAGATCCCGAGTTTATGTCCAACTTTTGAAAGAGTTTACAAGGGGCATTAGGTACTTAACTCAACTTTAGTACAACTTTTCACCCACAGACGGATGGTCAGTCAGAGAGAACCATTCAGACACTAGAGAATATGCTACGATCTTGCGTTATTGATTTTGGTGGTTTGTGGGATGAACATTTACACTTGGTGGAGTTTTCTTATAATAATAGCTATCATTACAGCATTAAGATGGCTCCTTTCGAAGCTTTGTATGGGCATAAATGTAGGACTCTTGTTTGCTAGGATGTTGTTGGTGAGAAAAGATTAATCGACCCTGAGTACATACAACAATTAGAAGAGAAAGTCAAGCTTATTCGAGAGCATTTGAAAGCGGCACAAAGCCGTCAGAAAAGTTATACGAACCTTAAAAGGCGCAAAGTAGAATTTAATGTAGGAGACCATGTATTCTTGAAGGTTTCTCCTATGAAAAGCGTCATGAGATTTGGCACGCGTGGTAAATTAAGTCCAAGGTATGTTGGACCATTTTTTATATTAGAAAATATTGGTGAAGTTGCTTATAAACTGGCTTTACCACCAGCATTATATGGAGTCCATAATGTGTTCCATGTGTCCTTATTACGGAGATATATGCCAAATCCTGATCACGTACTGGATTTCACACCGTTGAAGTTGAGAGAAAACTCAATGTACGAAGAGCAGCCCATTCGTACTATCGATAGGAAGGATCAGGTGTTGCGACGACACACTATCCCATATGTGAAGATCCAGTGGCAAAACCATACGGAGAGGGAGGCCGCTTGGGAACTTGAGGAGGAGGCAAGACACAAATACCCTCACTTGTTTCATGATTGAGGTACCTGTAAATTTCAAGGACAATTTTTTTTTAAGGATGTGAGAATGTAATATATGGGCTAAAAAGAGGAAAAGAAAGGGTTTGAAAAGTCAACAAAAGAAGTTGAAGGAGAATAGTGGAAGCTTCGGTTGTTTTAAAGAGAGGAGAGGGAGGGCTTCAGCAGAGACGAAACAAGGGAAAAAAAGAAATGGGAGAGAAGAGAAAGAAGTGAAAGAAAAAAAAAAGGAAGAAGAGAAATTTTTTTGGCATGCTAGCGATTCGAATGCCTCATCAAGCTGACTCAAGTTTGTTTTGCAATGACGATAAGTGATCGAAGCTTTTAATCATCTACTTGAAGCAATTGTCGCAATTAAGGCTCGAAATTCGGATTTCTTGGATATTTCTGTAGCGAAGCCCGATTTTTGAGTCGTTGAGCTATATATTTTTATAGAAATTGTACTTTAGGATGCCGTGAAGCTATAGTATCTTACGGATCGTGATTTGAGCTTGCGGTTCGTCTGAAACGAAATTTTAAACTTGGGGGACGCGTTCTAGAACTATAGCGAACAGTAGCTTCGAGTCTTTTTTTTTTTTTTTTTCGTTTTCGGTGTTGTTTTGGGCCTGCTGAGTTGGGGCTGTTGTAGTACGTCAAGAGAGCTTTCTAAAGATTATAAGACGGCTTGAAATAGAATTTTGTGGAGGAAGTTCTAGCACGATGAAGTTAGCGTGTGGGTCTCGCCTAGTGGAAAACAATGGGTTTCCGCTAAATGCAAGCTTTTGTGGCACATAGGTGTCGTTTCATTGACAAATAGGCCTAGTATAGGCAAGTCGTTATAAGGATATCCTCTTTACTCAGCCTTTTGGTATTGTTTTTGTGTTAATTGTTAGGGATCCGAGTGTGTTGGTTCAAATAAGCGTCGTAGTTGATTTTTGACTTTTCCCAGGTGAGTGACACTATTTCTTCTTTGTCTTTTAAACTCATATTTTGAGAAACATGGTGGATTATATATTCTATGAGTTGATAAAAAAAACATCTTTTGTTGCATAAAACATGATCAACTTATTATTGCCATTTTATTGTTTGAAAGGAGTTATATTTCGAATTCGATTTGAATGGTTGTTTGAAATGGTTTGTGAAATTCTTTATGAAAGAATTTTGAAACGTTTTGAAGAACGCTTTGATATTTATATGTCAAATGTTTGAGTTGTAATATAACTTTCGTTATGATATTGGATTACTAGATATTATGATTGGTGGTTGATGTTCAATGTCTCTATGAACCCTGAGGGGTGTATGGGTATGCACATACTTGTCATACCTCGATTCTTCGAGTGTGTGCCCATCCTTCTGTAGTTGATTAAATAGCGACGTTTCAGGACGCGTCGCCGACCTATTCATTTTAATGCGCATGCGGAAGTGAATAACTAATCCCCAGACAACAACAATATGAGATAGAAAAGTAGGACCACAATTTTTGAAAACCATACCACACCTTTATACATATCAAATAAAGTCACATACAATGATAGCCGATATATACAAGGTTTGCAAAGGTGAGGGGGGGTAGAGGCTACAGATCCTCTAATCAATCGAATCTTCAACTGAATACTTCGGGGTCCTTGAATCCGAAAGATTCGGGTCTACCACTGAACCACCAGGAGGATCTACCGTGTCTTTTCTAAAAGCAACCTCCAGCACCGATATAAGGACCTCAGACTCCGGTATAGGACCCTCATTCTGGCCATTCCGCTCACGACGATACTATGATATGTATTGATGGGGTACCTTATGGGGTAGACTCGCGTCAACACAGACCACGGACCTCATGAGTTCATAGACCCATCCCCTTGGGTTCCCATGAAGCGGAATATAACACCTCTGCTCGGTAACCTTCTTTGGTTGGCCAAAATGCTTGAGAGGAGCTGCTATTTAAGGACTTGAAAATGTTATCTCACAACGGGGTGAGATGACATCTTAGCAAATCCACCTCCTAAGTCCCGACTAGAAAGAAAATATGCCCCAAGGGCTGCGTAAGCACAAGCACAAGTCGGAGGACTTACCTTGGCCTCTGTTCCTTCCTGCAAATCAATACGGTTCACACACTCAACCAATCAATTCAATACCAGCAATTGCTCAATCCAACAATCGATTGATCCAAACAATACGATCTATCAATCGATCCAATCAATACTATCTATCAATTCAATACTATCTATCTAGTACTGTCAATGCTAACTATGCTCACTGTGGCATCCAAAATCTTAGACAACCCTCGGATAGGTGATAGTCACCGAACCGTGGCTTTGCTTTTATTTTATAAGCATTGATTTGTATTTGTTCATTTGGAATAGTATTTCAATTTTATCCTTTGAACCAAAAGGATGGGATTTGATCTTTCATAAGAATTATATGCGCTAAAAATTAAAGAATTAGAACTTGAGGATATTGAGCGGGCCGTAAGAATTTGGAGTATATATATGTGTGTATCTACTTGTATATAAAGCAATCGGAATTTTTGTTATTAAATTAAATTTGATAGAGATAAAATACTATATATATATATATATATATATATATATATATATAATGGGAATTAGGGCCTTATTTCATGGACTCTTGGGCCCAAGAATTCGGGCCCAAGCAGGCCCAAGAAACACCCCAAGGGTGTTGCACAAACCAAGAAGGGGAGGGGGGAGTGCATGTCCTCCAACACTTGTCTTCAATGTTGCCACTTGTTCTCTTCTTTTTGCCACTTGTTCTCCTCATGAGAACACTTGTCTCTTACATGCAAAAATGGGAGCATGCAAGGGTTTTATTCAACCCAAAAGGAAAAGGGGAAGTGGGCTGATAGAGAGAAAGGGAAGTGAGCCGAGGGAGAGAGAGAGGGAAATCGAGAGAGAAAGAGAGCGAGCGTGCGAGAGAAGAAGAGGAAGAAGGAAGAGCTCGTTCGCCGCCGTTCCTTCGCCGCTTTGCCCGCCGTTTGTCGCTGTTTTGTGCTTAAATTCGAGGCAAGTGAAGTCCTAAAACCTACTCTTTGCATTGCTGTGTGTATGCGTAGTAGATGGTAAGTCTTGGTTGTGGTAGATGGGATGAGATTTCGGAGCTTTGAAGAGAGACTCGTTGGTCATGCATGCTGATTTCGGAAAGACCAGTCCAACTGTCCGCGAGTTTGTGTGTTGCATGTGACTTTTTAGTTATAATATTATTTTGACCTCTTGATGAAAATTGTAGATAAAATCTTGAAGTATAACATACTAAAATTTGAGACAAAATGGACAAGTATTGAGGGGTGAAACCCTTTTTCTACGAAGACATTAGGTCTGAAAACTGTTTTGTTGACCTCTTGGTGATTTTGTGTGTTGCATGTGACTTTTTACTGATAATTCCACTTTGACTCCTTCACGAAAGTTGTAGAGAACATCTTGAAGACTAACATACTCAAATTTTAGATAAAAATAACAAGTATAACCTAGCGAAACGATTTTTATTTTGAAGACGTTAGATCTGGAAATGTTGTACTGGGCTTCAGTGACTTCGTGGACTGTAAAGTGACTTTCCGTTGAAAATCTCACCTTAATTCCTTAATGAAAGTTGTAGTAGACCTCTTGATACAAAACATATAAAAAATTCAGAGGAAAATAAGGAAGATAAGTAGGTGAAACCTTGATTTTTCGGAGACGGCTAAACCTGGAATGTTTGGTACTAAAAACAGGGACTTCAACCGTCCATAGTTAATTATTTATGACGAATCTGGCCTTGATGTCTTCATGAAAAATATACCTTAGGATCTTTACTATCAAATGGTAAAATTTCATAATTTTTTAAGGTTATTCGGGTATTTAATTTGGAATATTTCTAAAACCGCGCAATCTGATGTGTCCGAATTTTGCAAGCTGTAATGCGTGAGCAATATATTTTTGTGTGAGGTTCTTTTGGGTATGTGTTCTTCATGAAGTTTCTGAATTTATGTCTTGACTATCACATGTTAAAATTTCATAATTTTTTAAGGTCATGTGAGTATTTAATTAATATGTTCTCTAAAATTGTGCAAGCTGGATTTTGTAAATTTCAAAAGCTATAATGCATGGACTATTCTGTTTTGTATGAAATGCTGGCGGTGTTGTGTTCTTCATGAGATAAATGCCTCTAGATCTTGTCTATGATGTGTCAAATTTTCAGAATTCATTAATACCATTTACTAATTTTTCTCGAATTTTAATTGGAGGAATGCATTCTGATTTATTCGAAAAATTGATGTGTTTTGAAAAATAAATGAATTTATCCATGTGATGGAATACCTTGAGTGGTTGATTTTGCTGCATATGTGATGGCATATGGCATGTTATATGGCATGAAAAGTTGGTTGAAACTCTTGATATTGATGCATCAAATGCCATGTTGAAATTGAGATACATGTATAAATGTAAATTGGGATAGTAACAAGACCGTCGGAGGTGTGAGCCGATGATGCCCCGGGAGTGTCGGGATGCCCGGTGGTATACGGTACGTAATTCCAGGGGAGGCCTGGTGGTATGTCGGTACGTAATCCCGGAAGCCTTGGAGGTGTGTGCCAAGGGGATACCTCGTGATGCCATTTGGGGTACGAGATGCCCGGCTAGGGAGTGTAAATGCCGGATGCCCGGAGGGTGTGTGCCGGATGTCCTCAGGAGTTTTGAGATGCACGGAATGTGGGGGTGCCGGAAGCCTCGGAGGTGTGTGCCGAGGGGATTCCTCGTGATGCTAGTTGGGATACGAGATGCCCGAAGTGTGTGTGCCGGATGTCCGGAGGTGTGTGCCAGAGGTTCCTCGTGATGCCAGGATTGGGTGCGAGCGATAAATTGTGGGATGCAAACATTGGTCCCTTGAAAGAAAAACTGATGAGATCCTTGTGAAAGATAAGAATTGAAAATGAATCATGTGCATGGGTGTATATATGGCATGATGCATGATTTGCTTATGAAAATAAATTGATGCTATTTGATATTGAGAATGCGATTATGAAGGCTTGAATGGATCTCATGGTGATGCATGCTTGATAGCATGGATGATACGAATCATGGTGATATATGCATGATAGCATGGTAAGATATGCATGATTGCATGGTAATATATGCACGACTGCATGGTGATGTGTGCTTGATAGCATGGATGATATGAGTGCATGGTGGTATATGCACATTGCATGGTGATATATGCATGAATGCTTGCTGATGAGTGCATGGTGGTATATGCACATATGGCATGAGTATGCATGAATGCTTGATGATGAGTGCATGGTAATATATGCACATATGGCATGAGTATGCATGAATGCTTGGTGATGAGTGCATGGTGGTATATGCACATATGGTATGGGTATGCATGAATGCTTGATGATGATGGCATGATGATATATGTATGGTTGCGAGGTGAGGTATGCTTGATATGCATGAATGATATGTGCTTTGTTATGATGCCTTGATTGTTCTGTTTGACGCATTGAGTAGTGTGGTGGACCTTTACTGCTGAGTGGTTGTACTCACCCCTTTTGGGGAATAACATGTCAGACTAGATAAGATACCTCTGCTGCCATTGCTACCAGTAGATGGATCAAGTGGTTGGATATGACCGCGAGGAGGAGGATAGCAAATGAAGGAACTTTTGGACGCCGACACTAATCGATGGACTTTAAGTATACGACTGTTGGAGGAGATGTCGGTCATCTTTTCAAGTATAATCGAGTATAGAAGACTACTGCATTTTGATGTACCGATGAATGATGTCCATCTGGTTTAAGTAAATAAAAGTGTACGGCTTTTACCTATAAATGTTTAGTTGGTATGCATCGTTTTCTGAATATAAGGAAGGGAGTTGTTGGATGTGCTTCCGTATATGAACTATGCAAGGGACCGATCTAAGAGATGTAAACTCCCAGGTTGTATCGACCCGCTGAAATTGAAATGGTATCAGAGTGACATGTTATCAGGTCAAGTGAATGGTAATCGAACTGTGGCGACCCTGACGGTTCGGGGGTTGTTCGAGGGGTGCCACACTCACACAAGCTGAAAATGATAAATAGTAGTTCGCACAAGCTGATATAGATAGCCACAAGCTGATATAAGGATCGTTGCTCTCACAAGCTAATAAATGATCATTACTCACACAAGCTGATAAAGCATACTACTCTCACAAGCTGACATATCAATCACTTATAGGCTGATATAGCATACTGCTCTCACAAGCTAAAAACCCAATGCTCACACAAGCTGAACTACGATAAACCCACCCTGGCCAAGAACTTTGTACCTTGCACATCAATTCCTCAATTACATAACGAACTTGGCCCAATTTTATCATGTTAAAATATATCTAATGAAAATAATTGTGTGTGGGTACACGGTAGGTCTCGGCCAAAAGTATAATATCTTTACTTTATAAAATCCCACTAATTATATAGTCGATAAAAACATTTTTGGCGCTGCGAATCGACGCCCGGTAATTTTCTAATTAAATATTGAAATTATTAAATTTTGAGATAAATACCCCAAAATTACAATTCACACTCAATTTGCACAAACAAGCACTCAATTAAATAAACCAATTATATCACTGCGATCAGCACAAAATTCTGATCACCGGCTATCCTGGTCTAATTTTCAAAAAATAATAATTAATTAAATAATTACCAAAATTAATTAATAAATATCAATGAATGCAACTTAGGTCGGAAAAGCCTAATTAAATACCGAAATGGGCTCGGAAAAATTTCGAACCTATCTAAATAAATATGACTTAACTACTTGTTAATTGTATTACTCTAACCATCTAATATGCAAATTCAAACGTTTAAATTATTAATCCGTTCTAACTAACTATATAAACCATACTTAACCTAAACTAATCAACCCTTAAGCATAATTTACTCCATAAGCAAAGATTAGTGAGTAAACTCACTGGATTTGTGGGCCGGTGAGTCCACGGCGACGGCAGTCGAAACTTGAGCTTGCGGTGGTGCCAACGGAGGCTTGAACTGGGCCGAAATCAACCACAAAGCTTGCTGCTTGAGCTGAGGAAAACCGGTTCTAAAGCTGCTGGTTTTGAGCTGAGCGGGGCTGGAACGAACAACTGCTGGGCTTCGGTGGTTCCGCTGGAATAGAGCTGTTGTGTGGGTTGCTGCAGGTTGCTACAGGCAGTCACGGTTGCTGGACGTGAGGCCGTGCGAGAAGGATCAGCAAAGGAGTTGACTTGGTAGGTTGGACGTGCTGGCAACTGGCGCACGAAGGGGGAAAACAGGGCAGTCGATGGAGATGGGCAGCTGCATTCGGTGGAGTTGGAGTCAACGCCAGAAGAAGAACTTTGCTGGGTTGACTGGTGGGGGTAGACATGTGGGCTGAGTTGCGGACGTCGGTGGAGCTGCAGGGAGATGGGACGAAGGAGAGAGAGAAATTGTGGGGCAGCTTCAGTGGGGTTCGCTTTGGTGAAGGAAAAATTAAAGAAAGCAGAAGACAGCTAAGAGGGGAGGTTGGCCGAGAGAGGGGGATTGAAGACGCTGGCGTGTGTCAGAGGAAGACCGAAGAAGGGGACAAAGGATAAGGGGCAGGGGATGTCGGCTGAGAAGGGGAGAGAAAGAAAGTGATGTGTGAGGGAGAGAGAGTCCGGTTTTGGGGGTAGTCAAACATCAATCTTTGACCACAAGAGTGTTTAGTCATCTTCATTTTTAACTAATAATATCAATTGGTCATTCAAGGCTAATTTTAACACCAGCTTGCCCCAATTGAAGTCCAAAATAAAGCCAAAATGTGACAGCCCCTCAAGCTAACGAATTTTACCCAATTGGAATTCCATTTCTTCATCAATTTTTTCAATTTGATATCCAAATTTTGCTGATGAAGAAGCCCACACAATTTCCACAATTTCCCATTGTTAAGTAGCTCACAAAGGAGGCCAAAATCTCTTTAAATTGGCCCATCCGAATTTCCTTTCGTTTTCGAATTGTCCAAATTGATTTTCCGCAAAAATCCCGAACTTGCTGAAAATTTCTCGAAAGATGAGTCGACGTTCATAAAATAAATCATGACATTACATAACTTTCAATTTTTGAAATCGGGTTCAAATTCACGGTCGTGATTTTATCGTGACCTTGTCTATCTGGATAGCTTTTAGGAATTTTTAGTGCAATTGACCCGTGATTGATTTATTTCGAGTCACAATATACATCTTCGACATATTGACAACTCTTGGTTATCGTGAAAATCTCAAGATTTCAATTACGAGCACATGGTACCCAAAATGACTGAAAAATCGGTTTAGTGCCGATCGACGAGAATTTTGCAATCAGGTGGAATCACCCATACTTTGATCACGTATCTCAGCCGAATTGACCTATCCCTGATCTCTGGTCGATTTTGCCAATGCCGTAATGACCCTTGCAGATTAACGCAGTCGAGCAATCGATTTCTGGTCGAATTCTCAAGTCTATTGCATTTATATTCCTTAATGGCCTCCGTTGATAGGTTATTTATCTCATGAGCGGCCAACTTTGAGAAAAGAACTATAGACGCGTCAATGAAAAACCCAACTTATTCAATCGAAAACAGAACCTGAAAATCATGATGTCACAATACTAGTCTGAGATATCCTTATGGGCTGAGCCACCGACTAATAATAGGTGGAGACCTTGCCAAGGGGGAAATCTTGGTCATCTTGTCACAGGCATTACACGTGACCATGGCTAGACATTTGAGCATGAATTGGTGAATGGAGTGGACTATTGACATGTGATTTGAGTTTGGTCGATGGAATGGACCATCAATGTGTGTGTTGATGAGATTAATCAATGGAATAGACCATTGATACATGTTTTATGAGATTGGCCGGTGGACTGGACCATTGGTATATTTGGTAATTGAGTCATGATTATATATTATATTAAAGCGAGTTAGGATTGTGTTTTAAATGTGCATAATGATTTCTCGATCCACTTAGAAAAAATATGTTACTCACTGAGCCGTTGTAACTCATTCCTCTTATCTACTTATTTTTCAAGTTTTTTAACGAGTTGCAAGTAGGTGTGAGCATTTGTTCGGAGAGGGTTTTTGTGGTGGAAACTTTTTGGTATGACTTATGCATAGTTGATAAGTTTGTAAGTTAGTCTTTTGAGGAGGTGTACATTTGATTTGGTGGAGAATAGAGATATACTGATATTGTAACCAAATACCAAATACCCTTTTTGTCATGTGTGTGTGTGACACGTCAATTTTATCATCTCTATCCCTGTTGGTGGCACGTGCCATCTGTCACACCCCAATCCACAAGAACAAGGGCATGACATGGCCGACAAAGGAGTCATCCCCTTTGGATTTGGAAGCTCGGCTTGTATGTCTTTGGAGGGTGCGCATGAAGATCATTCTATTTCTGTTCTGAGTAATGGGATACAGAGTCGACAGAAGAAACACCGAGCAGGTATAACATATCCACAGAAATGCTGTCAAGCAGATCAGTCTACTTGCCTTTCCTAATTAAAATGGCCCAGTTTTAAAATTCTTCTCTTCCATGACCATCCTTGTGAATATCGGGACTGCGTATCCTCTGACCCATCCCATCGTGCAAATGGAAGTAATGGCAGTGAAGACTACATTCACTTTCAATATTGGAATTCCATATAGAATGCAGATGGCCACGCAGAGCCACACAGCATTAGATGGGACTTTGTGCTTCGGATGCACTTTTCGCCATATCGGTGAAAATGGGATGCCCTTGTCTCTTGACAATGCACATATCTGACGAGAGCCGTGGTGGCAAAGGTTATGTATCGATGGACAAGTACCCAAAACTTTTCAGATGGTGCAGCATAGCAAAGGAAAAGAGGAATAGATACAGTATACTCTTGCCGCACTAAAGTGATGGAAAGCCCGCCGAAAAAGAATGAACCCCATCTAATGAATAGCAAGATGATTGCACCAGTAGCATTGTGATACCTCCCATGGAATGCATCATAGAGTATTTGAGCTGGAACGAACACACCCGCCGTCTCAGTGGACGGATCATATAGATAGTTGAAGTCCTGAAAGTTTCAGCATGCATAAGATAGTATAATGCAGCAGAGACAGTATCAAAAGCAACTCAAAGCAATCGATGTAGTAACAATGTCCAGAAGAGAAGGAAAGAAAGCATATGTACATTCTTCAGCCTGCTCTCTGTACAAATTTAGACATACCACGCTACTGGCTTCAATATTGGTAAAAGGTAGCGGAGCGGAGTTCCATGGTAATTTGAGATGTGCTTAACAACAAAAAGTCCACATAATTTCCTGATTTATAGGGGAGTACTTAGAAATCAGTGAGAGGTAAAGGGCGCATTTGGTTTAACATTTGCAAAGCCCTTTGGGGCCCTAAAGCCTCTCAGGCAAATGCAAATGTCATTTGGTAAAAATTTTGGGTTCTTTGGGCAGTGCAATTACATCTCTAAAGCTCTCTAAAAATCTTTAACTCAAGCCAGGTCAGGAGGTATTTTGAAATGCTACATTTCCACAATGCAAATATACCGATTTTTTTTTTCCTTTCAACTTTGCCTTCACTCAACTTTTATAATTCCAGAAATGTCCTCAAAACCCTAACTTTTGCCTTAGCCACTAAGAAGAAACTGGCAAGCAGCCGTTGTGCCATTGGCGAGCGGCCATCATGCCATTGAAGAGCTGTCGCAGTGTCACTGGCGAGCAACCAACATGCCATCAACAAGCGGCCCTCATGCCTTCGGTGAGTGGCCGACGTGCCATTAACTAGTGGCTGGAGAGCCACCAATGCCCTTGCTTGAGGTTGCATGACCAAGGCGTCACTTGAGGTAGCTAGGTGGCCATCGCTTAGGGTTGTGCAGCCTTAGGTGAGGATGGCCGATGGCCAATTTGGTTCACCGACAGCGATTGAATTCCGTTAGCATATAACTTGAGAATTTTTACAAAAAAAAAAGTAGCAAAATTCTTTTACGAGGTGTAGTTTTTACCAAATAGTATTCATGTCAAAATTGCTTTTCAATATGTTTTTAAGGTACACTTTACCAACCACTACTTGCATTTCGAAAACCCTTTTAACTCAAAAGCCTTTGCATTTTTCCAATGATATTCCCAAACCAAATGCACCCAAAATTGTGTGTTATATCAACTAAAGCTGCAAAAATTTTCCTCATTCAACTTGCTACTTCATTACTTCCAGCAAAGAAATATTTTAGCTTAATATTCCATACCTGAATGCTGAAAGTAAGAACCATTATATAGGCCCATCCAAACACCGAAATGATCCCTATACTGGTAAGAATCGCAATGGGACTGTTCTTGTCAGCGCCTTTAGTTTCTTCAGTTAGATGCGCAGCTGCATCGTACCCGTAAAGTGAATACTGACCGACTAGAAAAGCTAGAATTACTGCATAAGGTTTGCTCGTTATCCTAGTTGATTCAGCCATTTCGAAATGGCTGAACACAAAAGACGCAGACTGTGCTATGAGCGGAAGCATCATAACTATGACAGTCCTGCTGATTAATTGAAGGAAAAGGAAACGGAGCTTCGATTAGTAATTGGAATCATCTCATAGATCTCTTATTTTTGGTCCACACTGACTATTGATATATTAAGTTTCTGATATAAAATGCTCGAGTTTTGGAATATGCCTGCCACCATATTGAGATTATGTCGATGAAGGCAATTAATTCAAGCGCGGATGTGTGAGGACCGCCCATATGAAAGTAAGACCCATGTAGATGCGTAAGAACAACCACTTCGGTGCGAGGTGGCCGCCATCTTTGTTTGTGCCAGTGCACAATAATATGATGCTCTGAAGGGTTTGTGATCCTGCACATGCCTTCTGAAACAACTCGTGGGATCAATTCACTGCGCCAAGCTTCGATAGGTACTTGGAGGAAGTAATGCAATAGGAAACAGAACAAGAAGCAAACAGAATACGGAATCTACGTGAGTACCGATGCCAGCAATGAGGCCAATGGCTTCAAGCCAAGAGCAACTAGTTCTCTAATCAGTAGAGATGTGATCTTTGACGAGACTGCAATATTTCAACAAAGAATTTTTGAAACACAATTAGTAGAGCATACGAATCATGATGTCATTAGTAAGGTGGAGCTTTATGTGGAGATTTCGAAGACCTCAAAAGTAACAAAAGTTGAGAATGTAGATGAGGTCGCAATTCCTAAACTCAGTGATACTGAACAACCTGCACAGCCGCAACACACTATAGCACATACATATAAAGAAGGCAAATTAAATCGCCGATATGTTATGGTTATACAGATATTGCTTATGCATTGGCTGTAGGTGACAAGGTGGAGATGGATGGGCTTTCATCTTACTCTAAGGTAATGGCTAGTAGTGGGTCATCATAGTGGCTAGGTGCCATGAGTAAAGAGATTGAATCACTCCATCAAAATTGGACATGAGAGTTGGTCAAAATACCCAAGAGTCAGAAGATTGTTAGAAGTAAACGAGTCTTTAAATAGAAGGAGGACATTCCCAATGTCCAAGCAGTGAGGTATAAGGCAAAACTTGTGATGAATGGGGTATACACAGCACAAGGGTATTGACTACAATGATGTGTTCTCTTTTGTGGCAAAACATACTTCTATTTGTGTTTTACTTGCCTTAATTGTTTTGCAAGACCTCGAGTTAGAGCAACTAGAAGTGAAAACTATGTTTCTTCATGGTGAGTTGGAGGAGTGAATTTACGTTAGGTAGCTGGAGGGATTTGCTATTCTAAGTAAGAAAGATCATGTTTGCTTGTTAATGAAATCTTTGTATGCGCTGAAATAGTCTCCTAGGTAGTGATATAAGTGTTTTGATACTTTTATAACTAGTCAAGACTATTCGAAAAGTTAGATGGATGGCTGTGATTACTTGAAGAGACTGGAGAATGGTTCTTTGATTTATCCATTACTATATGTTGGTGATATGCTGATAGTAACAAAAAAATGTGTCTGATATTGATATGCTAAAGAGGCAATTGAGTGCTGAATTTAAGATGAGACATTTAGGTGCTGTAAAAAAACATTGGGTATGGAGATTTTGCATGACAGGGCTGCAGAACTTTTATATCTCTCTAAAAATATATATATTGAGAAGATTGTGGCATGTTATGTCGTTAGCGAAATCTGTAAGTATATTTTTAGCGAAACACTTTAAACTTTTAGATAAATTATCATGGCAAACTAAGGAGGAGGAGGAGTATTGTGACAGTTTGATTTTTCGCTTCTGTTTTCAATTAAATAATTCGGGCTTTTCGTCGACGTGCCTATAGCGCTATTCTCTGAGCTGATCACTCATGAGATAACTTGACTAATCGGGAAAGTTATTAAAGAATTTTGATGCAACAGACTTGAAAATTCGACCGAGAATCGACGCTCGATCGTGTTAGTCTACAAGGATCAGTTCGGCACAAATCGAAAATCTATCGAAATCGGAAATAGGTCGATTCGATAGAAATAAAATTAGGCTTGGGTGATTCCAACTAATTTACAAACTTCTCGTCGATCGGCACTAAACCGATTTTTCTGTTGTTTTGGTACCCTGTGCTCGTAATTGAAACTTCGAGATTTTTCACGACAATCGAGAGTTGCCAATGCGTCGAAAATATATATCGTGGCTCGGGAATAATCGACCACGGGTCAGTGCACCAAAAGTTCTCAAAAACTAACCGATAGTTTAAGTTGTGCTAAAAATCACATTTTGACTGAAATTAACCGAGGAAATGATGTCGATTACAGAAATTAAGAATTGTCACGTGTCACAATTCATCCCAAGGACATTGTTGCGTCTTCTCAAAATTTATGGATGATGGGAATTGTTCACGAAATATGCAAGATCAGCAAATTAGAAGAGCAAGGGAATTGCCACATTTTAAGTAGGATTTTAAGACCTCTAATGTGAAGCAATTTAAGAGGTATTATAATTGGTTACTAAGGGACTTGACCCTATTGAATTAGATGTTAGATTGATAATTAAATAAAGAAGAGAAGTCTCCTCAAAAAGGAAATTCGTAGGAATCCCTCTCTCCTACAACTTCACCTCAATTTCCTTAGTATTTAATGAAGATTGACTTGGAAAAGATAGGGGGACCACTTGATAGGGAAATGACTCAATCTCCATGGGAAAAAGCTACGAGAATCCACTTCAAAATTCGGATTCAGCAATTCACATGGACTTCAACCTTTTCTTTCATCCCATTTAGAAGAGACAACGTTGGAAACTTTGTAGGGCCTATGACGGTGATGGGTGGCCAAAGTTTCCAAGGAAAATTAGGCCAAAGGCTGAAGGAAACTTCAATGAAACTTCCCAGCAACTTCCACTCTCCTTCCCCACCTTTTTTCTCACGCATAGAAGTCTGTCTGCTGTAAGTCTGTCTGCTGTATTTTACACAGCAACTTCCATCTTTCCCTTTCTTCCTCTTAGTTTATTCTTCTCCCTTGTCTTTTTCAACGTACAAGCCGTTGTTTTCTTTTTCCTTGAACGTTATACTTCCTGTTGACACCTAAATTTTGGCGACCCGTTTAGTCGTTTATCGCATAAAAATCAGGGATTAATTTTAACCCCTAAAAAAAAATATAATTGCATAACATATGGTCATTAGGAGCATATTTCATTTAATTGCATATTTCTTGGGCCGGTGGTGAATGGATGGCTTTAAACTTTGGATAAGTGAGTAATTCCTCCGTGGTGATTGATATTACATTTACATGGGTGCCCTAAATCGTTAAAGCTGATTAAGAAATTTCCAGCATATTGGCACCGACATATTTGTGCATTTAAGGGAACGAATGCAAAGGAAGGACAGCGTGTAAGCGGCCACCGATTCGCACATGGAGAAGCCCATCCACGTGAAGGAAAATTATGCGTTTAGCCATAATTCGGTCAACGTGGGGAGCAAGAAATTGACCAGCATTATTTTAAGAGGAAAGAATTTATCTGGTCCGATTCGTATAATATGCACAAAGGAAATTCGAAAGATCAGCATGAGAAGGGAATGTTGGGCACGTTCTGCATTGCGGGCATGGATTTGCGAAAAAATATATATCGGCATTCGATCAATAAAGAGGAAAGCAAAGAAAATATATTTCAACGCATGCCCAGAAGGAAACAGAATATGCTTTCTTTCCTCATTGGTTTACACCCTTTCAATATAAATTGACTCATTACGGGACAAAAGGGGGGCGACTCCGAAATATACAGAGAACACACATGAGAGAGAGCAGAGAGAGGGAAACCTCGACCAGCTCTTGGCCGAGGTGATCGTCCAAACCGGTGCCCACTTCACAGCCAGACCTGTGCCCGTGCCTCTGTCACCAACATCACCGTATCGTGTTGTTGCCCTGTTGAGCCATCGACAACAACCAAGCTGTTCCTTGCACGCGTGCCGCCTGAAAAGTCAATCGTGTTCGAGCTGCTGTGCTTGACTACGCTGCTGCTTTGGTTTCGTTGTTGCTGTGTGCTGGCGCCGTTGCTCCCTGGCTCGTCGATTCTCATCGTTGAACGCTACCCCACCGAGTTGGCGATCTTTTGTGCTTTATTTTCAGGTTCCCGCGAGTCCCAGTGTTACTTGCGCACATCTGAGTTACATTGGTGACCGGCCCTGGACGTTCAAATCTTCACGCCAACAACCCTCCTTTTTGCTGTTCAAGTCTTCTGGTGGACGTCCCCTGCTGTGCTGGTCATCCTCGTCCACTTTGCTAAGCTGAATCAGCGAAGCATCAGTCACCACTCGAAATTTGCTGTTGCTTACCGAGCGAGGCAGCATCTTTGAGCAGCACGTCATCTTGAACTGCCGCCCGTGAGTCGTCCTACCATCCAACGTTCGACCGAACTTGATAACGTGGTTCACGTGACGCCGAATATTAGGTAAGAATCTCTTTTAATTTGATATATACTTATTGCCTAATTTGTGGGATTATCTCGTTCGAATATTTGAATGATACCGTCATATCCACAAAATATCGATTAGCCTTTTAAATTGGGAAATCTTCCTAATTTCGCAACGTACATATGATTGACGGTCCGATTTCATGCTCGAAATACGACCCGCGATCGTACGGAAAAATCACTAATCCGATCTCACGCTCGAGATACGATTCGTGATTTTATTTAAAAATTGGCCAATCCGATCTCATGCGCGAGGTACGATTCGTCAATTTATTTCCCAAAATTAAATGGGCATTGATGATATCTTGCTTGATTTGTTGCCATGCTATCCTTGATGCCTTTATTTGTTTGTCCTCGTAAAATAAAAAAAGGCATTTGAGTTAAGATTAGATGCATGTTAGGATATTACTTGTTTTAGGTTATTTTGCATGTCTAGAATAGGAAATTTATTTATTTCGAATTTCTTAAATAAAAATACCAAAAACATAAATTTAGGATGTTAGATTTCTATTTCACTAGTTTAAATTGCATGTTTAATTATTTGGCAATTATTAATTTCGAAATAAATAATAAAAAGAGAAAAAGGAAAAACAACAAAAGTCATCATGCATATGTCATGTAGAGCTAGGGCATTCTTTGCACGTCATTGCATATTATGATAGATTGCATGCTTATTAAGAAAATAAAAACCATGTGCACGTCATATAGAATTAGGTTCATACAATGCACGTCATTTAATGATTTTTGTTAGGTCCATTTAATTAGAAATTACATGTCATTAGAATTAGGTCATTTAGTTAATATTGCATTGCATATTGCATGATTTTCATTAATTAAGTGAAAACAAAACAAAAATTGCGTGTTAATTAGAAATCATATTTAGGACTGCTGATGTGAATTCTAAACTAACAACGCAGATGCTTTCGTTGCTATGAGGTAAGTCCTGCAATTTATTCATTTGCTTTCTTGAGTGTTAAATTGGTGGTTTGTGCACCTACATGGTCACCTCACATGTTAAGGAATTAAAATCAATTCAAGTTGTTTGCCAAACAATTTTTTCAAAATAAAAGATAAAGGTACCGAAAGGGCATTAGAGAAATCTAGTGTAACCAAGTCCCCGTACCCATAATCTCTGGTTCGTAGAAGTAAAGTAAATCTCCTATTACTTTACTTGGGTTTCTAATCGACCCACCAAAAATAGATTAGTGGCGACTCCTAATTAAAAATCAATTGCATGTTAAGAACTCAAACCTAAGTCGCGAATTGGTATGGGCTTGGGAGAGCCCGAGTTAAGTCTAGGCTTAACAATCCATTAGCCAAACCCTAGGTGGTTCACACCCCGAAAAAATTGGTCGCGACACTTCCATTTCTGCTTCCTCTTGAACGACAGACCGGAGACTAAGAAACAAAACAAAACAAGGCGTGAACGTGACGTTACCAAAAATTCTTGGACCCACATAAACGGCGGCCGCCTACCACCATGGTTTTCATATATAAGTCGTTTAGTTGGAATGAGGAAAAAGCCCCCTCACCCGCACAAGAACCGCACAACCGACCAAACTCCGTATTTAGTTTCCTCTACCGAAAAATTTATAAGTTCATGTGTTGCTGTTGCCATCGCACCACAGCAGATTCTTCTGCGGCTTCGGCTCAACACCATCACCAAGAGGATCAAGGCTGGTCTCTGTGTTGCTGTTCAACCACCAACGAGCCGCCGTTAGCTGTGTTTAGGTGAGTTGTCTTCTAAATCTGGACTAGGAGTTGAGTACCTCTACTAGGAATTTGTACAAGTTAAAAATATGTAGATGACGTTATATATGGATAGATGTTGGTTAGGGACGTTATGATAGACATAGAAAAGCTTAGATAAGGTTTAGAGAGCAAAACAAAAGTCGTGGTGGAAGATTCGGACTAGAACAGTGGCTGATTATTGAAACAGTTTCTAGAACGTGTATGTTTTGCTAATTTTGTAGATATCTTTGTGTTGCGATTTTGAAAGGATTTTATTCTGAAGAAACGTTTTGAACATCTTAAATAATAACATATATTTTTCTCTTAATTTTTAGAAATTAAAAATATGACGATTTTAATGACGTCATCCTCGGAACAGTAATCGGACAGTATTGTAACCCATGACCTATTATGATTCCGAGGGCTGTTAATGATATTTAGAGGTCGAATTTCCAATCGGTTCCTTCACGAAAGTTTCTCGTTATAACTTTTAGTTTAACATAATTAAATTTCAAGTCAAACGAAGCAAATTTCGACCCAAAACGAACTGATTTCGATAGGTTTGGCTCTCTGAACTGGACCCGATTTTTGTGCTGGATAGAAACAATTTCTAGACCGAATACAGAGGGATCTAGATCTCGGTGTCTTCATGAAAAATGTTTGTTTATATGTTTTCTAGCACGTATCTGAATTTGAGAATTTTTCGAGATCTTATGGATGACTTTCTGACTTCGAAATTGGGAGAGCGTTATTGGGCAGTTCTCTGTCAATTTGGATGAATAAGAATATATACTTGTTTTGAAGAATTCTTGCTATGAAAGTGCTCAATTGATGCTGTGGATGCTGTATATAATTGATTATTGAAATGTGACATTGATCATATGCATTCACAACATGAGATTCCGCCACGAGCCTTTGAGGCCGAGCGATGCTCCTTCGGGAATGCCCCACGTCAACGGATGCCGGTCGCAGTGGAGGCTGGACCGATGCTCCTTAATTGGAATGCCGTCTAGATGTAGATGTTGCCGCGCTCAACGGTGTGAGGCGATGCCCGGTTATGCCGGAAGACTGTTATCTGAGCATTGACATCATTTGTGACATATGAGATGCCCGGTTTTGCCGGAAGACTATTATCTGTTACATTGACTATGGCATGTATGCTTACATGGATATTCACACCTTGCATATGCTTATGTTAAAGTATTCCTGTGATGTGTGAACTTGACACTGTTAGGAATATTTTATTTGATGCTAATATGAAGGAACTTGCTGGTGTTAAAAGAGTGGTAAGAAATGTGATTAGATTGCATGCTGGATGTACCCTTCACCTAATCTGGAATTAGGAGATTTACTCGTTGAGATGTGATCTCACCCCTTAGTGGGCTAACATTTTTCAGGTCCCTAAATGGAGGAAGGCTGGATCGTGTACAGTCGGTCGCAGTAAAGGAGGAATAGGATTCTCGCTATCTCCTTCCAAGTGATGACGGGTTTTTTGTCAAGACTGGATGTAGGGTGACAGCTCACCCCCGAGATATTGAGAAGTATGGTATTGTAATAGTAAACCCCAGTTTTATAAATAGAAGCTTAGTTAGTGGTTAATCGAATAGCTTCACTTTTGTATCAAACCTTGGGGGTGTTAAACTGGTCTATTTACATAGATACGATAATGTTGTAGTTGTGGTTTGTGAAAAATAATATCCTACGTTTCTATCCCACTGTTTTGTTGTATGGAGATTGTTTACGTTTCCGCATGTGCAAAATAAATGAATGGGTCGGCAACAATTCCTGGGATATTGCAAATTTAAAATCGACCATTGAGGGATGTGCATGTGCCCGGGGTTTGGGTCGTGACAAGTATATATCCCATGTTCCTTATTCTAGTACCGCAGGTAGTATTATATATGCAATGGCATGCACTGGGATTGATATTTTACAATTTGTAAGTATAGTTAGTCACTATATAAAGCGTCATGGTAAAATTCATTGGGAAGCTGTTTAGCGGATCCTCAAATATTTAAAGGGGATAACAAGCAAGGGTATAGTGTATCAAAAGGATAGTAATGATAGTGAGACCACTGGTTACGCAGTTTCGGATTACGCCAATGACTTGGATGATTGCAGGTCTTTAACGGGGTACGTGTTTATGCTAGCAGGTGGTATAGTTAGTTTAAAAGCGTCCTTACAGGATCACGTTACCTTGTCTTCGACTAAGGCAAAATACATGGCAATAACTTTCGTAGCGAATGAGGCGATATGATTATGAAAGTTTGCTCTCAGAGTTTGGATTAGTTTAGAAAATGATTTATATACACTATGATAACTAAGGTACGATATATTTAGCATATAATCCAGTTTATCATGAGCGAATGAAACATATCAACATTAGGTATCCCTTCATTTGAGATTTCTTAGCGAATGGTAATGTTATTGTGAAAAAGATCACTATAGTAGAAAATCTAGTAGACATGATGATCGAGCCTGTTCCTTCCTTTGATGAAACTCAAGCTTTGCTTGAGCACAATTGGCGTTCGTAAAGAGTGAGCGTCTGCAGGGGCGTTGGGAGAATGGAATGGATGATGAACACTATCACTTGACTTCAAATGTCAAGTTAATGTAGAGAATTGTTAAAATTAATGTCTCACGTTTGAACTCGAATATTGATTTGATAAATTGAATTTGTTGAGAAAGATTTTCCCAAGCGGATTAGAATTTTGGCAAAGTAGTTCTTCTTTTGGACATATGAAAGAAAGTGAACATATCAAATAAGTAATATCATGATGAGAAAAATATTGTTTCACAAAGATTGGTGAATAAAAACCAATTAAGTATTAAAAATAAATTACTTCTAAAATTTATTTAATAGATTAAAATAGAATTGAGAAGGAATTTAAACTAAAATATTAAAAGAAAATTTTTAAAATAAATGTAGTAAATCAATCATATAAATATTTTAAATCATTTGATCTCATCATAATTGTTAGATATGAATTTCAGATTATTACATGAATAAGAACGAGAGGAGGGAACAAAGAGGGATTCTTATTTTCTAATCGAGCGGGCCCACAACAACACGGATTGTCCATTGGTATGCTGAGGGGCTAGCATAGCTGCACCAATATTTTCTCCCAAGGGCGGCCAGAGAAAAATACAAGCAAAAGCAGCTTTCTTGGACCATAGAGTGCTTCAATAGAAAAATGACAGCGAGTTGCATTTGGCCACCATGCCGGCTAGTCTCCCATGTCGAAAACGTCTCCCGAGTTTGTAAAATGCGTATAAAACGTTTTTTTTTTCCGGACAATTATTGCGTCCTTAATTATATTTAAGAAAAAAAAAAAAATCGAAAACGACGGCGCAAAAATCCATACGAAAGATCCCCCACGCTAACGCACGCCCTAACGAACGTTCTCCATCTCTTCCTCTCTCTCTTTGCGAGATTCTCTTTCCTTATCTCTCCGAAATCAACGTCCAATCTTCAGGAAGACCCAACTCGCCGGCCTGGCCTCAAATCATAAATTCAGGGTTGATATTGATTTCACTTCGCGTTCAACGCGCAAAAAGAGGAAACCATGGACGCCGAAGCTTCATCGTAACAGCCTACTCCTACCTTCTCCCGCTCACCTCGATTTCCGAGCGTTTCCATGTTTCCAGCTACTCAGTTCCTTCCTTGACTTCTTTGCTCTGTTTTTGTTTCTCTTTTTCCTTTTTCCTTTGTTGTCCTTGAAAGATTCGAGACCAGCGAGATGTTGGGGACTTTCCTGACATCGACCCCACTGCCAAAGGAGGCGTGGAGGGTATGCAGCACCGCGACCGCGATGGGGTGTGGTGCCTTTGTGGTGGAGCAAGTCCGGGGCGTGGGGTATGTGGCGCTCTCGGGCATCCAAGAGATGCTGCTGCTCGGTTCGGATCCGAACTATGGCATGCTGGCGCCCTTGGATGAGGCAGGCCACGGACTGTTTGCGCTGTTGAAATGCCGTTATGACGGCGAGGAGCCGGTCATGGTCCACTCGGGAGTGCTTCACCTATTTCTTCATTATCACTCGCGCCCTGATTTTCTAAGCCAGGTTAGCAATTTCTATGGCCTATCGTTTGCATTATCGACTATTCTGTAAAAGTAGAATTTTACATCACCGCCAAGGGTGCTTCCATATCAAAAAATTATGAACTTATTACATTTATATCAATTTAATTCCAATGTTATAATATGGATATAACATAAATTCTTCACTCTTCCCCTCCACCTTTGCACCATTGTCATCAACCTGACCTCACCATTGCCTTCTGCTGCCACCTGTCAAACTACTGTTGACATCGCCTCACCTCGCTATAGCATCATAATATTACTCAATCCATTGTAAATGACGGAGTCAACACATAGTAATCACCTTCAAAAATTGAATTCTTCCTATAGTTCCTTATGAATCATCCTCATGTATGGTAATTCTCCTTAACTTATAGGAACATGAACAGTCTAAAATTTGTAATTTTTCTTATTGTTTGTAAGTTACTATCATTCTAAGAATGCAATGCAATGCATCCATTTAAAAATGACTAAAGGAGACTACTTCCTCCCGACCTTCCTGAGGGCAGATCAATCCAAACACGTACTAATATAATGGTCAATACTAGATGATTCGCTAGACAGCGAATCTTACTATTTTATATAGCACTATCCCCAAGAATTAGCAGTTCTATGGCTTAGTGCTATATATGATTAATTTGCCGTCCACTATGTAATAGAACAATTATTGCCTACTTATCTTCTTCCTTGGGTTAATAAATTATAAGTGGACTGGTCCCGGTTGCATATATAACTAGGTCCCCTTGTCTCAGCAAATCATTTATAATGGTACACTTGGCAATCACCTAACTCGCTTTTAAATATATCTTAAGTTAGTCATTGACTTAGACTGAAGGCAGGACAATTTCCTCGAACGAGGCTGACGGACCGACTGCAATTAAATTATCGAATTTTGTGACGTTCACGTGTAACCCGAAAACCGCATAATTAAGTGCTATAATTGATCCTCTTCGTGTTAACGCGGGTGGCGATAAGATTTTTCTCCTGTGGGCAACGATTGATTGAAAAGAGATTTTTAGCGACTCAGGAATGCAGCATTCCTATATCATGTAAAGTGGAGCTAAGAAAGTGGGATTGTGATAGATTTTAGACAGGGATGTGACTGAAGGGAAAGAACCCTTTCTTATCTCCTTTTTGTACATATCCACTCACCTTATGGAACTCTGGACCCTGACTTTTACTTGAGACACAAAGAGTCAAAACAGCAAATAAGGTTCCGTATATAGCCGAGCGCTCTTTCTTTCTAAATGGGAAGTCTATTTTCAGGAATTATACTGTGAATAAATCATCAGTTGTATGTCTGTTTCCATGTAAATCATTTCAAATATGCATTTTACCTTGTAATTTTCTCGGTTAAACTTGAGGACTCAGGTAATCGATTGAATGGACGAATTTTTCAATATCCTATATTGAATTTTGCCTTACTTGTAATGATGTCCTGCTTGACATGTTTGAATGTTCGTGCCTCTGACTACCTGCCAAGGAACTTTTATACTTTTGCTTTCAATTAACTTAAATGTTTCTCACGTTTAATTGACCTATTATGATCAGAAGATGCAGCTTGCAGTCTTACTCAAGATGGTCTCTTCCATTTTTCTCAGTTAATTAATAAAATCTACCGAACAGATCTGTCTAACATGCTTAATGGAGGAGGGTATCACTAATATGGCAAGATTAAAATCTGTACTGGTCAATTATTAAATAAAATTAGAAGAAATGTCATGTATAAGAAGTCTCAGAAGTGATTAATATGTAACAAGAACGTAGAAACTTAAACAAGTAATCAATTTTTTTTAATCATATTAAGAGCATGTTTGAACTTAATTTGTAATTCCCACGTCAACATGCCGTCTTTCTAAATTAATTGATCCTAAAAATAAAATGTCTCCTTCCATGTGCAATGGTAGTACTTTTTCTACAAAATCCTATTTTAAAATAGGGGATAGATATCAATCTGTGCTATATAATTCTCAATGTTCGTGCTGTGGCTTCGCTTGCTAGATTATATTATTGGAGGCATACAAGGTGCCAAATCGTTATCATGATGATTTTTCCACCTTCATTGCTCCACGAAACGCAATTAGGCAACTTAATGGATTCTTTAGTGTTTGGAGAGTCATATCCATGATTTTAGTTCTACGGGTGAATGAATCATCTCGAGAAATAGCTAGGAAGTCACCCCACCCGCACTTATTTCGGTCTACCCAATAACTTTCGCTTGATTTTAGTGGCTACTTTAAGCTTAGTGCTCAATTAGTGTTCAGCTACTTTATCTATTGTTGATGCATCAGATGACGAGTTTAATAAAAAAGAAAAAGAGTTAGTGGATGCTGTCCCATTGCCAAATTTTCCACAGATTAGCAAATGGACAGATAATGAAAACGTAACATGTTATATTTTAATCCCCGTTAGCTTAGTGGTTGTTTTTTATATATGGATCCTATGCAATAAATATACTTAAAATAACGCGCAATATTTATTGATCTATTTAATTGTAAATTGCTGCTACCAGTGTACCTGCACCAGGCTTAAGTAATCGTCTATCTCTTATCTCTAGCTGATGTCTGCAATATTGCATGTGTAGGGTGCAATTGGCAATACTTTGCCAAAGTCCTTTGAGGCTTCAAAGTCTCTTGGACAAATACAGATGGTGTTTGACAAATTTTTTAGAGAGTTTTGAGAAAATACAGTTACATTTCTAAAGGTCTCTTGACTTTTAGTCCAAGGCAAATCCCGAGGTTTTTTGAACTTTGAGCAAATCTGGAATGCAAATAGGCTTTTTTATTTTAATTTTGCCCTCATTATACTTTATAATTGCGTAAATGTCCTTGAAAACCCTAACGCTGCTAGCAAGGTTGGTCGACAACTAGATTTGGCTGTTGTTGGTTGGCTGTCTGTTGAGTTTTGCCGAAAAGGTTTAGGAAATTTTTTATTAACAAAAAGCTAGCAAAGTCATTTATAAAGTGTAATTTTTTCAAAAGTCAAAATTGTTTCCCAATATGTTTATAAATTATACTTCATCAAACACTATTTGCATCTTGGAAGACCATTTCATCAAGTTTTTGCATTTTCCCAAAAGTTTTTACCCAAAATCGAACCAAACACACATGGTTACATTCTATACATGTGTTAAATGTATTTGCACACATTATCATTTACCAAACATGTTCGGGCTGTTTAACTTGTCAAATAAACTGTTCCGTATGTTTAGAAATTCTAGTATAATCAATGATTTTCTACCGAATCTATCCATGTAACTCTTCTAATCTGACATAATCCAGTGTAGTTGATCTTTTCAGTGAAGTTTTTGAAGCATTATAATCATGATTTGTTAGGAAGCTTTTAACTAGATTTCGGAAATCTTATGAATGTATGCAAATTCATAGCTCACTAGCCAAAACCAAGTCAATAGTGATCACAGGCACTTCTTAAGATGATTAGTCGCATTCCTCATAGCCCTTTCCCCTCACCTCAGTTTGGGCGAGGATGAGTGACCCTTGCCCAGATTTAGGAGAGAGTCGCTGCCCTCTCCTAATTCTAGCAAGGGTAGTTGGCCCTCTCTCAAGCGCCTATGACCCCGATGGCTCGCTGGCCATCGATGCCGCCCCACTAGCAATTGGCCCCACCTTCTTGTATTCTTGTTTTCTTTTTTTTTTTTTAATCTTTTAAAATTTTTAATCTAATTTGATTTATATTTAAATTAGAAATGTGTTCAAATGAAAATATCCTTGTTTAGCTAATATATTGTTAGTCGTCAAGCCAGCAATGTTATACCCTTATTTAAAATAGTCATAATCACTTTAGGATCTTATTTGAGAAAATGAAGATAATTCAGGCTCTTATTCGGAATTTTTCCCACAATTTAATAATTAAGATTTTGAGTGAAAATAGATTAAACTTGTTATATCGATGGTCTCAGGCTCTCTCTTTGCTATGCGCTCCCAACATACGCCATGCACATGGTTACATTCTATACACATGTTAAACGTATTTGCACACATTATCATTTGCTGAACATGTTTGTGTTGTTTAACTTGTCAAATAAATAGTTCCGTATGTTTAGCAATTGCAGTTTGATCAATGGTTTTCTACTAGATCTATTCATGTAACTTTTCTAATTTGACATGGTTTGGTGCAAGGTGATTTTTCAAGAGTGATGGACACCTCAAGTGCCAAAATTTGGCACGGGTAATTATTTAAGTGTTAAAACTTCCAAAATGTATACTTAATGTCAAAATCGTAGAAGAAATGAATACTTATGTGCCAACGGCAAAAATTTCCAGCCAAAATGCTAACATGGCTTTTTCTTTTAAAAATTATCCATGTAAACATCAAGAGTACGCTAAACGATGTCGTTTTTGGCACTAAGTAATCACTTTCTACAAAACTTGGTATTTAAGTATTCACTTTTAACCACAAGTATCACTTAAGTGATCACTTACACCATAACTTGTTACTTAAGTGAACATTTTTTAACCATGATCGGCACTAAAGTAAACTTGAAGGATGACGTTGTTTTGGGGACATTTCGGTGAGTCATGTGGACCAATTTATTCTTAAAATAATGTCAACTTCGGATTTCCGACTACATTCGTCGAAGTTAGTACTTAAGTATCCAATTTTAAAAAAAGGTGGCACTTAAATGTATATTTTGAAAGTTTTGGCACTTAAATATCTACCAATGCCAAGTTTTAACACTTGTTGTGTACTTTTGCCAATTTTTTAGTGAAGCTTTTAAAACATAATAATCATAATTTTTTTAAGGAAGTTTTTAACTAGATTTTTGGAATCTTATGAATGCATGCAGATTCATAGCTTGTTGCTTGAAACCAAGTCAATAGTGATCACAGGCCACTCCTTAGGAGGATCAGTTGCGTTCCTAATAGCTCTTTTGCTCCTCTCCCAACTCAAATCCATCTTCCGCCCCCACTTGGTCCTATGCATTGGTTTCGGCTCTCCTTTCCTTGGCAACGAGTCGCTTTCCCGAGCCATCCTTCGTGAAAGATGGGCTGGCAAGCTTCTACAATGTCGTGTTGATGCACGATATAATGCCTAGGTTATCTCTCCACCAATCACTTGTTTCGACTCCCCAGTGGCAGGCCCTTATAAATTTCTGGTACACATCTATGATGTTACCGAACTCTATGAATTTTGCTAACCTCCAATTAACTGAAGAAGACAAAGCTTGGTTATTTTCCTTCGTTGCTGCTGAGATGGAGCACCTAGCTCGGGCAGGGGAAGGCTCGGGAGGGAGGTTATTTTGGCCATTTGGGAATTATTTGTTTTGTTCAGACGAGAGTGCGATTTGTTTGGACAACACCATATCGATCAACAAGATGATGCATTTAATGCTAAAGACAGACTCTTTGAATTGTATCATTGAGGAGCACCTTAAATATGGGTGGTATGTTGAAAGATTGACTCGTCAGTCTTTGATCAGAAGCTTCATGGAAGGAGATCTCTCTAAATCAAGCTATGAAGCAAGTCTTTCAATGGCTTTGAACTCCTTGGGGACTCATCAACAGGTAGGAACATGGCACCTTCATTTGTTGAGTGATTGAGTTCTATAAATGTATTGATCTAGGCTTTTATTCACAAGTGCTATTCCTCTAGTTTAAAAGTTACTATGATTCATCTACTTTGCAGGTCTTCATTGTGGCAAAAGATTACTTGACTATGGCAAGGCGAATAGGGCGTGCGCCAAACCTAAATGCTGCTAATTTGGCCATTAGGCTATCCAAAATCACTCCTTATAGGGCAGAGATAGAGTGGTATAAAGCTTGTTGTGATAAGTCCGACGAGCAAAGAGGATACTATGATTCTTTTAAGCAGAGGGGGGCCTCAAAGAGAGAGTCCAAGATAAACATGAATCGGTTCAAGCTTGCGGCCTTTTGGGACGATGTCATACACATGTTAGACACAAAGGTGCTGCCACATGATTTGCACAAAAGGGAAAAATGGGTATACGCGTCGTACTCCTACATGCTTCTTGTGGAGCCATTGGACATCGCAGAGTATTATCGATCGGGGATGCACCTTGAGAAAGGCCACTACATAAGCAATGGAAGAGCGAGGAGGTACGAAATTTTCGATCAATGGTGGATTGAGGGAATTTATGCTAAGAAATTGGGCAATATGAGGACTAGGTATGCAAACTTGACCCATGACACTTGCTTTTGGGCAAGGGTGGAGGAAGCAAAGGAGTGGCTCGATAAAATCAGGAATGAAAGTGACCTAACATACCTAGCTAGATTAAATGAGTTTGAAAGTTATGCAATGAAGCTAGTTGTAGGAAAAAAGGTGTCTGCTGATGTAATGGCTAAGAATTCAACCTTTAGTCTATGGTTAAAAGAATGGAGAGCATTGAATAACAAATTTATCCCCTAATTAATGTCACTCCTTTAGGATGATGGCACGTGCCATCAACATGGATAGCGCAACAACCTGATCCAATGAAAGCGGGAGTGATTGCAGGGACTAGAGAGGGCCCAGACAAGGCATGGCTCTTACTCTAGGATGACGTGGGGTTAGGAATGGACCAAATCCCACATCATCGGGGTGTGTTTAGGTGATGTGCTATATAAGGAGTAGCACTCACTAACGAGGTGAAACCTAGAAAAACAAAACCATGCAGACTTCGGCCCAAAGTGGACAATATTGTTGGCAAGTGAGGCTAGAGATTGGCCCTTACTATGGTATCAAAGCCAATAGCCCAGCTAAGAAATGTGATGTTTAGGGACAAACCATGCGGAAGTTGGTAGGCCTATAACGATCTAGTTCGACAAGGGCAAGATTAATTGCCAAGGCTAGAGAGGGCCTTGACAAGGTGTGGCTCCGAAGGATGGTGGGGTGCAAAAATGAATTGAATCCCACATCGCTTAGGTGTGGTGAGGCGATGTGCTATATAAGGAGCATCACTAGCTTTAACTACAAATGAGGCTTTTTCTGAGTGAAGTTTAGAAGAACAAATCCATACATGCTTTGGCCCAAAGTGAACAATATTGTTGGCAAGTGGGGTTAGAGGTTGGCCCTTATAGATAGAGGGATGTAAAATTGAAGTGGCGTTGAGCTTCCCCTTGGGCTGATAAGGGGCCGTCCCTTTAGTTATGGAAGCTCGGCCTCCATGGCCATGGAGGAGCCATCGCCTCGAGATCATCGACACCTCCATGGCCACAAGACTTGGTGGTGAGGCTGAGATCTCAATGGGTCATGGAGGGGCCGCTCAGATCGACGACAATGGAGCACAAAGCATGCGTGAGTGCAGAGGGGGAGAGAGAAGATGGCAAAGGGAGGCGTGACGGTAGGCTGAGGCTCAGGAGAGAGAAAGGGTTGGGATTTATGGTATTGAAGAGGAGGGGGAGGGACCTGTATTAGATATGTTGAGGAGTAGAGTTGGACGAACATAATTTTGCGATCCTAATATGAAGACAACAAATAGGACTTGCAGCAGACAGAAAATTTGCATTTGAGATGGAGGACTAGGAAGAAAATATTGCGTGCCAATCCGATGCCTGTGTGTGATAATATTAATCCACTCATCGATTGACACATGTCGTCCAGGCTCCTTTATTGCCAAGCATGGCTTCTGGAGAGAATATTATGGTGCGTTTGGAAAGCATTTGGGGAAAGTCTTTAGGAAAATGCAAAGACCTTTGAGTCAAATGTGTTTTTCAAAATGCAAACTATCTTTGGTAAATTGTAATTTGAAAGCCCTTTGTAAAGTACCTTTAAGCAAAATGGTGTTTGGGGGAATTACATTTACAAAGGACGTTTGTGATAAAAAAAAATAATCAAAAGAAAAATAAAATTTATTAACCATCAAGGGCAAGCGGCCCCCGGCGATCGAAATTTGTTACCGGCAGCCGACATCTGACTCAAGCAGCCTCGGAGACGATTGGGGAGGGCTACTCGGGGTCGAGCGACCCCCGAAGACCACTAGCAAAGGTTGCTAGAGGTCACACGACACCGCCGCGACCTCCAGCCACCTCGGATCTAGGGTTGCGAGGTCGTGCAACGCCGCCTCAACCTCCGGCGACCCCCCTGCAACCTAGATCCAGAGCATCGGGGTCGCGGGAGGACCTCGTCGGCGATTGCTCGTAGGCGGTGGTGCCAAGGCGCGGTGGCGTCGGGCTCTGGCCAAGGGGGAAAACCAGCGTCACAGCAGGGCGCGAGGGTTGGCGACCGAGCAGAGGACGATGGGCATAGGCGTGACGGAGGTGAGCTGCTGAGGCGGAGGTCCTGCAAACGACGAGTGGAAGCGTCTGCCGGCACAGCGGAGTCAAGCGCTAGGTCGTGGGCTATTGGGCGGCGATGGCGTCGGGCGGAGGCGAGCTTAGATCTACAGGTGTCGGGGCACTCAAGCAACGAGATCGAGACAGCAGCAGTCAAACGGTGAGGGCCTGAGGCGCTGGGTCGCGAGCTGCTAAATGACGACGGCGTCGGGCAGAGGCGAGCAGCGGTCGGTGGTGACGTAGTCGTCGAGCGAGATCAGCACGGCAAGCTTCGCGATCTACTGTAGGTGTGGTTCGAAAGGGCGGCGGTCCGCTCAAGTTCGATTTGGTGGAGGCGTAGCGACGGTGGCTAGCGGGGTCGGCGGAACGGCGGAACGGCGGTGGAGCAAAGAGGGCTCGCAGGTCGCCGGCATGGGTGGTGCTAGCGCGGTCGAGGGCTGCCGGCATAGTGGCCAACGCAAACAAGGTTGTCTCCACGAAGAAGATGAACAGTACCCACTCGTAGAAGAAGAAGAAGAGGATGAGAGGGCAAAATAGGAAAAACGAAGAATCAACGAGGATAATTTGGGAAGAAATTTTTTTTTAGCCCCTCAGTCTCAGCATTTTCGGCATGCTGAAAGCCCAAGGCAGCCCCTAACCTGCCTGGGGCTTTCAGCCCTCACAAGGCTGACATTTTGCAAAGGGGCCTTGAAAATTCTTTGCCAAACACCCCATCCTTGGCCCAAAGATCCTTGGGCTTCAAAGTTGCCTTGAGAAAACGCAGCCTTAGATGGTTCAAGGACTCCACATTAGCGTGGTCCCAAGCCATTCAGGAAGTGATACATGAAAAATCGTGGAGGTGTGGGGCCGGCTCACCAGCGAACGACTTTTTGCACAAAGAAATGGTTTCTTTCTCTCTTAATGGCCTGCACTAGCCCTCCCCACTTTCTCTGCTCTCTCTCTCTTCTGCTCTGCACACATTTGATTTTCTCCTATTCTCTCTCCTCTTCGTTCTCTCCTTCTCTGAAGAAGGAAGAAGAAAAGCAAACCCTCATTCAAATGTTGAATCTTTGCCAGATTTTGCTACTCCGCCTTGGGAATCGTAAAGTGGCCATTCCCACCGTCGCCAGCGAAGCACATTAAGGCCACCCCTCGTGCAGTGGCACGGGATGGTTAAGCCGAATGGGGCGGCAATCTCAAAAGGGAGTGAGGCAGAGGCTGAGGGGCGTGCGACCGCCCTCGATAAGAGCTTTGGGTTCTTGAAGTTTTTCGGGACCATGTACGAGCTTGGGGACGAGGTTGGGACTTGGGATAGTGCATTTTGATTATACGTTGTATTCAAGGTCTAAGATGGCTTGATTTTGGTAAAATCGTCTTGGATGTCACGCCAATGATGACATTTTTTTTTAATTCACTTCAGAGATCCGAAGCATGCAATTAGTCCTTCATGTTTCCATCCATAGAGAGGCTACGGAGATGCGAAGAGGGGCGCTGCGGGGCGTCGGCGAGGGAGAGGCGGGGGTGTTGCTCCAGAGGTACTTGGAAGATCAAATGAGACTGGTGGGATCCGTGTACGAGTGCGGGGACCACTGCGACGCCGACGACAGGTATGTCGGGTTTTTAGAGAGCTGTCGAAGTCCTCTCCTCCCTTGAGTTTTTTTTTTTTTTTTTTTTTTTTTGGGTATAAACCTCGCTTGAGTTTGGTAGATGAGATTTGATTTAGTGGAATTTTCTTTCTTTCTTTTCTCTTTAGTTATTTCGATTTTCTTTCGTTTGGCCATGAATTTACTTGTGTGCATGATGAAATGCTAATTAACAGCAGGTAATCACAAAAAAATGCGAGATTGTCCTTCGATCATGCGGCTCTTTCTTTGTTCTATTTCGCTTTTCTCTTTTCATTGATTCGATGTGAAATGCAATTTCGACCACTCTTGAACTTCTGACTTCGAATTTTTGTTCTCTTTCCCACTGTCTTCAAAGTCCATTAAGAACTGGTCATTTTCCATCCGTTGTCCATAAACAGAAATAACAGATACTCGCAGAATTCTAGCTCTGTTTAGTCACTGTGCATTGCTCAGTTTGGAAACTTTCACGGTTCACTAGCCCCCAAGGGGGCTAAGATGGAATCCAAACGATACAACTTTGATCTGTACCGATAGAAATTAGGAGATGATACCTAAAAATTGAAGGCGACCATACCACCCACTTCACTGTCCTGCGCCACTGCGGGAGGGGCGGCCTCAATGTTTTTTGTCAGTGACGGCAGGTCCACGGCCACTTGACGAATGCCAAGTAACGTGGAGCAGCAAAATCTAGTAAAGTTTCAAAATTTGAAAGCGTTCGCCGGAGAGGAAAGAGGGTTTGGCTTTCTTCTGCCTTCTCCAAAGAAAGAAAGAATAACAAGAAGGAGAGAAAATACAAGAGAGAAATAAATGCGTGCAGAGCAGGAGAGAGCGTATGTGGCACAAGAAAAAGAGAGCAGAGAGAGGGCTAGTGTGTGCTGGCTAGGTGACGAAGAAAGAAAATTATTTGTTTGTTCAGAAATTCAATAACCCCACACCTCCAAGTGGTTCCACGTGTCGCTTTCTGAGTGGTTCAAGACTATGCTGACATGGAGTCCTGGACTACCCAATATTTTCTGTGTCAGAGTTCGTTCCATAGCTTCTCATGTCCAACAAGAATTGAATTTGGCTTGCGCATATGTTTCCTTGACATTTTACGCCACTAGACTGGGAATTAATTCGTGGATCTACTATTATATTACGACAATCTTTTATGTACAGATTATCTTGCTGATGATAAAACTTGATATGATGCACCGAGGATATTCTGCACTTAGATCACCTCTCAAACTTTCTCACCAATCGACCAAAGATGTATGAGGGACTGCTCAATGATGTTAAGACAGGAGATTTATTTCTGTGCGCTGAACAAATTTGAGCTTTCACTCTATATTGGTATGTTAACAACATGGTTGTGCCTTGCACTAGGAAGTAAATAAGTACGAGTGCTTTCGAGATATGTCTGAGGCAAAACACGGTGGATTTGTTCTCCAATCATTGTAAGGACAACCAATTGAGTATACTGAAACGTCAAATACAAGAGCATCGCATCATACCTTTCCGTTTTGGGCATCAATGTTCCTAACAGGTCCCTTAAACCATCTCCGGGCGTCAAACACCCACCAAAGCATAATCATACCTAAACCCACACCTAAAGCAACCGGCGCATAGTTGAATGTGTCCCAAGTAATGGGATACAGAGTTGGCAGAAGAAACACCGAGCAGGTATAACATATCCACAGAAACGCTATCAAACAGATTGGTCTACTTGCCTTTCCCAAGTAAAATGGCCCAGGTTTGAAATTCTTCTCTTCCATGACCATCCTCGCGAATATTGGGACTGCGTATCCTCCGACCCATCCTATCGTGCATATGGAAGTAATGGCAGTGAAGACTACATTCACTTTCAATATTGGAATTCCAAGTAGAACGCAGATGGCCGCGCAGAGCCACACTGCATTAGATGGGACTTTGTGCTTTGGATGCACTTTTCGCCATATCGATGAAAATGGGATGCCCTTGTCTCTTGACAATGCATATACCTGAAGAAAGCCGTGGTGCACGGGTTATGCATCGATGGACAGAGTACCCGAAACTTTTCGGATGATGAAGCATAACAAAGGATAAGAGGATAGATACTGACCACTCTTGCCGCGCTGGTAGTGATGGAAAGCCCGCCAAAAAAGAATGAACCCCATATAATGAATAGCAAGATGATTGCACCAGTAGCACTGTGATACCTCCCATGGAATGCATCATAGAGTATTTGAGCTGGAACGAACACACCCGCTGTCTCATTGGTCGTATCATATAGATAGTTGAAGTCCTGAAAGTTTTAGCATGCATAAGACAGTATAGTACAGCAGAAAAAGCATCAAAAGCAACTCAAAGTGATCGATGTAATAACAATGTCCAGAAGAGAGGGAAAGAAAGCATATGTCCATTCTTCAGCCTGCTCTTTGTACAAATTTAGACATAGTACGTTACTGACTTCAACATTGGTAAAAGGTAGCGGAATGGAGTTCGTGCTGATGTGAGATGTGGCTTTACAACAAAAAGTCTCCTCAATTTCCTGATTTATGTTGGAGTCACTTATAAATCCATGAAAGATAAAGTATGCATTTGGTTCAGCATTTGCAAAGCCCTTTGGCTCCAAAACCCCTTGGGCAAATGCAAATGCTGTTTAGTAAAATTTTGTGAGTGCTTTTGGGAGATGTAATTATATCTGCTAAGCTCTCTAAAGGTCTTGCTCAAGGCAGGTCAGTAGGTACTTTAGAATGCTACATTTTTACAATGCAAATACACCCTTCTTTTTCTTCCAATTTTGCCTTCACTCAATTTTCATAATTTTGGAAATGTGCTCAAAACCTTAACTTTGGCTTAGCCACTAACGAGCAACTGGCAAGCAACTGTTGCGTCACTAGCAAGTGGCCGCCGTGCCATCAACTAGAGGCCGCTATGCCATCAACAAGCGGGCCCCATGCCTCCAGCAAGTGGCCAAACATGCTATCAACAATCGGTCGGCGACCCCACCATCATCCTCGCTTGAGATCACACAACCCAAGCATTGCTTGAGGTAACCAAACCGAAGTGGCCATCGTCTGAGGTTGCGCAACCTCAAGCAAGAATGGCCGACGGCCAATTTGGCTTGTTGACTACAATTGAGTTCCACTAGCAAATAACTTGAGATTTTTTATGAAATAAAAATTAGCGAAATTTTTTTACAAAGTGTAGTTTTTACCAAACAGTGTTCACGTCAAAATTGCTTTCCAATGTGTAGTAAAATACACTTTACTAAATATTACTTGCATTTCGAAAAATCCTTTTAACTCCAAATCCTTTATATTTTCCCCAAGATATTCCCAACACCAAACACACCCAAAATTGTTTGTTCTGTTATCTGAAGCTACAAAAAAATTTCCTCATTCAACCTGCTGCTTCACTACTTCCAACAAAGAAATATTTTAACTTAATAAGTAGGTCTGAAGAGTTCCATACCTGAATGCTAAAAGTAAGAGCCAATATGTAGGCCCATCCAAACACTGAAATGATCCCTATACTGGTAAGAATCGCAATGGGACCGTTCTTGTCAGCGCCTTTAGTTTCTTCAGTTAGATGCGCAGCTGCATCATACCCGTAAAGTGAATACTGGCTGACGAGAAAAGCTAGAATTACTGCATACGGTTTGCTCGTTATCCCAGTCGATTCAGCCATTTCGAAATGGCTGAACACAAAAGATGCAGACTGTGTAGTCAGTGCTACCAGCGGAAGCATTATAACTATGACGATCCCCCCAATTAACTGAAGGAAAAGGAAACAGAGCTTCGATTAGTAATTTGAAATCATCTCATAGATCACTTATTTTGGTCCACGCAGACTATTGATATATCAAGTTTCTGATAGAAAAGGCTCGAGTTTTAGAATATACCTGCCACCATATTGAGATTATGTCAATGAAGGCAATTACTTCAAGCGCGAATGTGTTGAGAAATGCCCATATGAAAGTAAGACCCATGTACATGCATAAGAACAACCACTTCGGTGCAAGGTAGCCGCCATCTTTGTTTGTGCCAGTGCACAATAATATGATGCTCTGAAGGGTTTGTGATCCTGCGTATGCCTTCCGAAACCACTTGTGGGATCAGTTCACCGCACCAAGCTTCGATAGATACATGGAAGAAGCAATGCAACAGGAAACAGAACAAGAAGCAAACAGAATATGGAATCTACCTGCGTACCGATGCCTGCAATGAGGCCAATGGCTTCAAGCCAAGCGCAGCACCATGAAGCAAAGGGACCCCACTTGGGGCCGGCGAGATGGGCAGCCCAAAAATAAAGGGAACCGGTCGTCTGTCAAAAGTTCAAAAAGATAAGATCATTAAATATTTAGGAAAAGCATCAACTTCTTTTCGAAATAGACCCTGAAAATAGCATAAGTAAAACCTATATCGAGGAAAATGAAGCATTTTTAGTACTTCTGAGGACTTTGTTTCTAACTTCTTTATAACTTCTTTAAATTCTGTTGGAAAACAGAACGGCAACTTAAGTTTTGACAAAAGGTTTTACAAGCACCACTTTCCCTTCTCGAAAGTGTTCTTGTTAGTCTTTTTGGGTCAGTTCTGCAAACTTCTCATGAAAGAGAAGTAAAAGAATCTCCTTAAGGTTCAAATTTGCCAAACATTTCAGCTAAGAAAATAGCTTTGCAGTTTGGAATTACACCAGGATTACTTCCTGTCTCCCTTCTGTTTGTTTCTAAATTCATGTAAGACGTTATGACTGGAGGAGTATACTTTAGACCCAAAACAGATTCCTTTTAATCAAGATGCTCAGATAAGCAATCTTTACTCTTGCATAACTTTTTGACTTTTCAAACAAGTTCTTAAGTTTCGAAAGGTATTAAACGCGCAAACAAACTATCATAAGTTATCACCGAACACTACAAAGATTATACTAAAACTGAAAGACAGATGACATAAAAAATTATAAGGAGACAAAACAGGAACAAACCGGAAAAGAAGAGCAGATTTCAGCCATTGCAATCCCGACGAACCAAGTGAAGAACGAAACCACAACCCATCCCCAAACCAAGCTTGCAGGTCCCGCGTACAAAAGGCTTGATCCATACAGAGGAGTGATCCCAGTGAAAAGTGTCATCGTGGAAAATGATATTGCAAGAGTCTTGAATAGAGTCTGCCACAAAAAAAAAAGAAAAATATGTAAACGATTTTGTTTTTGAGAAAAGCAGCTTTTCATACAATTAGAACGTGGAAAAAGAGGGAAAATATTCTAAAATTTGAACTTACCATCTCTCTTCTGAGCTCTTGCTTGTAGCCCAGTTCATTCAACCGCTTCTCTCCAGTATCCATCTCTGCAAATTGGGTGTTGCCCTCTGCTTCTTCGCTGTAGAGCCCCATGTCGGATCAGAAGATTTGTCGCCTCTCCTTGTGTTCAAGACGATCTTCAAATTGTCATAAAGCAAATTTGCAGAGAGACCAAGAGGAGAGAAAGGGAATCATTGACTCATGCATATTCTCCGGAATATATAGACATGGACTATCGTGTTCTAGTAATGATGTCAAAAACGAAATTAAAGAAAGGCGGGTGTCATAATATATTTAATCGTTTTCCCAATATTTGACTTGCGGCTGGTTGGTTGCTTCAATTATAATACTGGTGAGGTGTCAAAAAAATTCAACCACACGTTATTGAACCGAAAAGAAGTATTCAAGCTTTTACAATTGAAGATCGTTATCCATACATGTTTGTCTATGTAGAGCTGTAGTATTGGAAACAGAGCCAATGAGAAGAGCTTCATTATTAGCATGCTCGCGTAGTTTTCCTTTTTCCTTTTTCCTTTTTCCTTTTCCCTTTCTGGTTTGAAAGTCTAGTTCAGATTGGACACATGAAGCCGTGTTGTTCTCGACCATCGAATCAAGTCAAATTCAGCTACATTATTTTTGTTATGTTCACACTTCACATCTGAACAGGCAAAACAAAAGGCAATGAAGTAAAAGCAAATGAACTCAGATGAAAAAGTTCCTGATCATGGATTTACGCGTCTAAAAACTATATTTTTCATGCTCATATTTACCTTTTATTTCCAAATGAATATCCTGTCCTCTCCTCGAGTAGGACAGGTTGAAATGAGAAGAAAAAAATGGATTTATTTTTTTAGGACAATTGAATACAGCGTTGGGAACCTTAAATGTCAACAGAGCAGGAAGAAATGGATGCGTGGAAGGAGATGGGAACATTGAATTCTTCAACGATGGCAGCACCAGAAAAGCAGGAAATAATCACACTAATTGCGAGGACTGGCGAAAGGTTGACCAAGCGAATATTCTATATTATCGTACCTACACCGGAACTGGGAGACACCACATGTGGACAAAATATTACGTTTGCTGTAAAAGTGATAAGATATTCGTTACATAATCACAGGGCATCTTGCTCAAACCAATTCTATAGAATCTTGTATATCCCTTTCTTTAGACTCATTCCTGTCCAACTACAACATGTTAAAATTCCTGTTTTTTCCTTATGACGTGATAATCATGCTTTCGTCTTGTCTATTTTTTTTTTTTCACAATTACATATGAAAACTGTCTATGGAACATTGATTGTCGGTTAATTTGAAATAGAAATATACATATGTAGTTGGATAGAAATATACATATGGTTATTCCTTGTTATGTTTTTACACAAAAGAAGAAGAATGAATGAACGAACGAAGGATGCACAGGAGTGAATTGAATTTACACGATTAGATAAGCGCGAGATAATGCAAGGAACAATCCATATGGCTGGCGGGCGTATGCAGCAGAGAAAAGTCTAGTTTATAATGGCGGGATCTTCACGTCATGGCGACGAAGACCCACTATCACACAGCGAGAGCGAGAGATATGAAGAATCGGCGGCTGCAATCCTGGACCCCATGTTACTTGCAGCACATGTCCTTTTGACTTTTCTGTAAGGAAGACAAATCTCTCAAAAAATATCCTTCCAACGCCAGTAGCCAGATTTCTCTCGTCTCCACGAAAGAATTATCTAAAAAATCCTTAATGTACTGTACAATGATTAATTTAATTATAAACTTTTCAATGATATTAATTTAATGTTAAACTTTTTGACAATTTACCAATTCAATCCTAAACATTTCAATTATACGATTTGTCAATTTACTCTTAAACCTTTTAACGAATTGTCAATGTACTCATTTCAGTTAATTTCGACCATAAATTATTGATATGGTTGGTCGATCAGCCCCAGCCATTCTATTTGATGTAGACGATGCTAATGTAGATATTTTTCTTTTTTAAAAAAATCCTGAATTTTTTTTTCCTTTTCCTTTTTATTGTGCCTACAAGTTGCAAACTATGGGTTAAGGTCCGCCGCTTGGCTAGCAAGGGCTTCGTGGCCCTTGCCGAAGGGCCGGCAAGCTAGTAGAGATTGTCGGCCCTTAGATAGGCCACAGGCTCAATAAAGAAGAAAAGAAAATTAAAAGAAAATTAAAAATTTTAAAAATTAGTAAAAAAAATATTGGACAGAGATTAGCAGAGAGACCGAGAGGAGAGAGAGAGGGAAGCATTGACTTATGCAAATTCTTCAGAATATATAGACATGGACCATCATATTCTAGTGATGTATTGATCAACATGTACAATTCCCAAATCGAAATTAAAGAAAAGGGTGGAGCTATAATATATTTAATCTTTTTCCAATATTTGGCTTGCAGTTGGTTGGTTGCACCATATTTGTTAGAATATTTAAATAATAAATCATATATTCATCTAACAATCGAAACTTTTAGAACAATTGATAATGGTCAATAAGATCTTAAGTGGTATCAAAGTTTGAAAATCTTGAGTTTGAGCCTTCTCAACTCCCATTTGCCTTCCCAATTACATATTTCCACACATTAGGTTCGGGCTAAAGGTTAGCCTACCCTTGGAGGGAGTGTTAAATGGTCCCACAAAATATCACAATGGGGTCAAACTGATTCAAGCTTACATTATACATACATTATACAATCGAAAGGAAACATCCAAGTTTCTACAATTGAAGATTGCTATTCATACATGTTGTTTGTGTATGTAAAGCATGCTTACATACTTTTCTTCTTGGGATAAAGACATTGGAAGTCATAAAACTTGTAACAAAAGTATAATTGAATCCTAACATTTTTAAAAAGTGCAATTAAGTCATAAAACCTGTAACCAAAATACAATTAAGTTTTAAAAATTTTAAAAAGTATAATCAAGTCCTAAAATTTATCAAATTAATCCAATTAAGTTCTTTCATTGATTACATTCTTTGAAAGTTTAAGGACTATTGAAGTTTAAGGACTTGATTGCACTTTTAGAAAAGTTTTTGTCATTGACTACACTTTTTAAAAGTTTTAGGACTCAATTACAATTTTGTGATAAGTTTTAGGACTGTATTGTACTTTTTAAAAGTTTGAAAACTCAATTGTATTTTCATGACAAGTTTTAGAATTCCTGTGAACTTATTTCTGCCTTTCCTTTTTCTTTTCTAGTTTGAAATAGTCCAATTCAGATTGGATATACCAAGCCAGATTGTTCTTAACCTTGATCATCAAATTAAGTCGAATTCAGCTACATTGTTTTTTCTGTGTTCTCACTTCACATCTAACACGCCAAACAAAAAGACAATGAAGTGAAAGCCACTGAACTCATAAAAAAATGTTGGACTATGGATTTATGTGCTTGAAACTATCCGTGCTCATAATTTGTACCTTTTTTTCTTCTTTTTTTCAAGTGACTACCATGTCCTTTCTTTGAGAAGGACAAGTTGAAATGAAAAAGAAAATGGATTTTGTTTTTTTATGGCTGTTGAATACTGTGTTGGGAACCATAAATGTCAATAAAACAGAAAGGCAATGGATAGGTGAGTTGAGAAATAATAATGCCGGAGAGAAAATGATGAAATTTTATGTGTGTATCTATATATATTAATAAAGAATATATCGGTCTATTTACACGCTTCATCAGATAACTATTTTAAGATAACATCTTAATCAAGATAAGCACAATTAAAAATAGATATATACGGAGTAAACATGTGATATGGGTGTGGTATACACGCAATCTTAAGAGATAAGATAATTAATAGAGTTATCAAAATACCTCTAACAATGGAAATAATTCTCAAGAAATCCCTAATTATTTCTAACAATGTGAAAGGAGTAGGGAATATTGTATTGTTTTTTTTTTTTTTTTTTTGGTTGTATTGTTTAACTATGACAACAAAAGAGAGAGAGAGAGAGAGAGAGAGAGAGAGAGAGAAGGATAATCATATTAATTGGGAGGATTTGGTGAAAGGTTGACCAAGTGAATATCCTAATAGTATCATGCGTTCCTACGGGCAAGCCCTTGCATTAAAAACTGTCCAGCCATTCCGTGGCTAGGTGGAAGAAATATCCAGGCTTTTACAATGGAAGATTGTTATTCATACGTGTCGTTTGCGTATATAAAGCTGGAGGTTGATCGACAACAGACCCATCCGAAGAGCTTCTTTATGAGCATGCTTGGATACTTTTCTTTTTCTTTTCCCCTTCAAATTTGAAATATTCTAGTTCAGATAAAATACACCAACCCGAATTGCTCTTGACCTTGACCATCAAATTAAGTCGAATTCAGCTACACTGTATTTGTTATGTTCACACTATGTAAAACAAAAAACACAATGACGTGAAAGCTAATGAACTCAGATAAAAATTCTGAATCATGAAAATACGCGTTAAAAAACTATATTTTCCATGATCATATTTTTGCCTTTTGTTTTTCCATATGACTATTGTGTCCTCTCCTCGAGTAGGACAAGTTGGAATATAAAGGAAAATGGATTTTTTTTTTCTTATGACAATTGAATACTGTGTTGGAGAATCATAAATGTCAACAAAACAAAAAGGTAACAGATACGTTAATTAAGAAATAATAATGCGGAAGCAAGAATGATGAAATTTTATATGTATTGCAATGTGTATATATATATATTAATATTCGACCAAAAAATGTATATGTTAATAAAAAAATACATCAATCTATTTATCAATTTTAGTAGATAACTATTCTAAGATAATATCTCAATCAATATATGCACAATTAAGGAGAAATACACATGCAATAGTAATATACGTATAATCTTGAGAGATATGAATAATCAATAGAATTAGCAAAATATCCTAATAATGAAAATTATTTTTTGAAAAATCCTTAATTTTCTATAACAACGTGGGAGGGAATCATTGATTTTTACAGCATGATCAGGAAAACAAGAAATAACATATTAATTGGGAGGATTTGGGGAAGGGCTGACGTTGTGAATTTTCTAATAGTATCATACATACACTAAAAGTGAGAGACCGAATTGACCTTCTCTTGCATCATCATTTTTTTTTTTTTAATTTAAACTCTATTCAAAAAGTAAGGAACGGTGATCCCTAGATTACGCCAACGAGATGCTACCCTAGATTTGGAAAGTTCCACTTCTATGAACGAGATTTTGAAGGATTTTGCATTCTGGGTTGCACCAAACATGCGAAAGGATTTTTTTACGATCTAGAGAATATTTAAAGGATTTTTTATCTCACTTTATCTTATCCTATCTCAATCCAAATCTGGGGGACAAATCGCAGCCTTATATTATATTCTATAGTTTACGGGGCATTTTGTCCAACTAATATTACCCAATTTCCTATCTCACTTTCCTTAGACGTATGAGGACATAGTAAACCTCCGCGTTGAAGAAAATTCTTCTAATCTTTTGTTTTTTATTTTCTCTTACGAGATATCTGAACTTTTGACTCGTCTATCTGTGCAATTATATGCAAACTGTCCACGGAACACTGAATTTAATCCTGAGGTTAATCTCTAATATTACATGAACGCAATGCAGGAGCAATTCACATGGGTGAATGAATGCCATTAGAGAGATGAAGAATCGGTGGCTGCAATCCTGGGCTCCATGTTACGTGCGACACATCTTCTTTGACTTTTCAGTATCTGGTAAAAAATGAAGATCATTTCGGTGGTCCAGAAAGAATCCTTGTTTCTCAGTACGAATTGGACAACACTAGGGAGGGAAAGTTGCTCTTGCATAGAAGATAAATCTCCAAGCACCTCCTTCTCGTTCGTTTTCATTCTTTAGAAAAGTAAAGTAGCCAAAATGGCCTGACAATTCATGCTTGAATCGGCTTTTGTCCGTGTCCGAGCGCGTCAGCTTTTTTTCAAGAATTACCGGTTTCTCTCGAACCAGAAACTCAAATATTGTTAGGAGCCCCTAGAACGAGCTTACAAGGGAAGATAAAACTAAATAAGCATAACCAGGCAGATAATTGAGAACGGGTGTAGCGAAAACGCCATCCTAGGTGTGGTAAAAAGCATTACCTAACAGAAATTACTAATCCCCGATAGGAGAACAACTCGACATAAGAAATTCTGGTAGGTATGTAGAAACGCAAGAATGATATAAAGCCTCTTAGTCATCATTCACAGAGGCTGTTTAAAAAAAAAAGTATCTCACCCTTCGTTTCACCTAAGAACATAAAGAATGATACCCTTTGCTTCCTAGAACGCATCGCCAGAGTCATTTAAGAGGCGAGTTTTGCCACCTGAAACACAAGGTTAACTTGTGAGATAAAAAGCCCAAAGATATGTTGTTTCCTCCTCTCCATAAGACAATCATGCCGGCAAAAGAAAAGTGCCCTCACTGACACAATCGGTTCAACTGTTTAAGTTTCGCAGTCAAGTAGCATTTTGAGTTGTGTGTAAAAAGGTGCCGGATGATTGTAGTAAGTATTACATGTTGCACATACATGCACAAGGAATGACACAGAAGAATGTGATTGGATGCATATTTTTAAGCTAACATATTCCAAATTCTACAATATTTTAATTGGATCAAAGGGGTCATAAGTTCAATCCCTCTGCCACAGTCCAAGCACAAACCATCTTAAGTTTTGTCATTCCATTAGATTGACACCCATTTAACAAAATCAATTCAGTAGTGCATTACCTCAGCCGTCAGTAACCGTGTTTGAGTGGCATAGAGCAAATAGTCAAGTCGTGATGGACCGTGATGTTCATGTGCCAGGAGCAGCATCAAAAGAATGGAGAACTTCCTCCAACATCACCCTTGTTTGGGTGTCAAGTGGGCTCTCCGGCTTGTCTGAATGAGCAATATTTAAGAGATAGAGCTTCTTTGAGGTCACAAACGCAGCCGAAAAGATCCTTTTCATCCCTCCCCTGGTGCTGTCCAATTTGTACTCAAACTCGTATACTTGCAAGCCTCCCTGGCCCGATCTCTCAGCCACTCCAATCACTTCAGCATCTTTTGTACTTTCCTGTTTGGAGAAAAACAGTTTAAAGCAAATGGTAGCACCAAGCCAAAGCCAAAACTTATCAACACATCACTTATAGGTTTACAGCCAAAGAGCCTAAAGACGTGAATCAAGCCAATTTGAAAGTCATCATCATGAAATATGATATAGGAATGAAAGTCTTGGAAATGCAGTTGAGTGCACATTATATGTTTAATTTTATGATTAAATGAAATAACTACGACCATACCAACACATTTGATAGTAGAACACTGAATGCAGCTGAACCAGAGTTTTGGTTCTGTTTCCTCTTAAATAATTTGGGGTTTAGATCCATAAAACGTTCAAATTAATGGATCCATGTCAGACCAATAATTGGTGCGCCACGAAGCCAGGTTGACCTGTGACTTTAAGCAAGAGGATCTCTCTCTCTCTCTCACTGCGTCGATCATCTCTGATGTACAGCATAGACTATTGAGGTCATTATTTACTCACAAATGAGTTCATCATCTTGATTAAGATATGAAGCTAACATTTCCAGCCTTTTGAGTAAGAAATTCATACTGTCACCATGCATACGAAGGAATAATTCTTCAGCACTGCAGAAAGACACTTCACTTCAATGTTTCCCCTCAATAAGACAGCTCCAAGACACAATTCTCAGCAACTCTACCAAGAACCAAATTATCTACCAAATAATCGATTGCCCCAAAACATAAGAGGCTTCGGACGCCGTACTGTTAAGATATTCCACATTCAGAACCAAGCAATCGATTGAAGAAGCACCTACTTTGCGCTTTTCAGCTTGTATGAGCTTGTCCACGACAAACTGAGGACTCCCGAATTCGCCAAGGCTGGCAAGACGAACTGGACTCACCACCACTCCCACATTGTTGCTCCCCTTGGTTGGCTCCTCAAACAGCACCGTCGCCCCTGCTTTATCCACCTTCAATTACAACAACAAAAATCAACCCCAATACTGCTCAAAAAAATACTCGGACAGCCACAGCATTCTTGCACGTCCGGCATTCTTACTACATCATAAATTGTTACATAAAAAGGGTACCTTAACCCAAGAAGAAGGTTTGAGGAGAGTGAAGCCCTCCTTGGAGTCTGTGTACCTCTCCAGCTCCACTTCTTGTCGCAACGTCGCCGCCGAGGCGCTTGGGCCGCACCCATTTAGCAGGACCGCAAGAATCGACAGGTTCGCCTCCCTCTTGCTCAAACGAAGCGCTGGCAGCAAGAACCGGTCGCCCTCGTGAGGAAAGCCCGAAACTCGGGCGCGAGGGCCGTGATTCTGAGTCGGAACGCGAGGCGCGGCGATCGGAGATGAGGAATTGGACTCGAGAGAGCGATGGTCGGAGAGGGCCAAGCAAGTTCGGAGAGCCATGGCCGTCGGAGCGGAGGATAAACGGCGCAGACAGTGACATCATCGCTGAGTCAGTCGAGGGATGATGGGCTTCACTCGTGTGCTCTGTAAAGTGGATAACCTCTTGCCTACTTTTTTTTTTTTTTTTTTTTTTTCAAGGGTTTTCTGGCTGCTTTTTTTTTAATTATTATTTTAATTAATTTGTTTACTTTCTTGAGACGGAAATGTAAATTAAAAGCATTTTTTTAGACCGATCTCAAGAATTCCACCTCTCCCATTCATCATGACGGGTCTCGCGCAATCACATCTCCAAAGGGTGCAAACACTCCCACTAAAAATTAAATGTACTCTCTAATTGAAAATTAAGATATACGCCATTAATGAAATATGATGAGAAAGCCGATGATTATAATCTTCGAATAGAGGGTTTATAACACTGCTCATGTAATTGATTTTTTATGCATTAAGGTACAGTAGAATTAACTCTTCTCCTTACTAACTAGGAACATGAAAGAAAAGATTATACGAAAAGAAAAATCACACATGATATGTTTAATTCACTAGAAGTCACTATTTATTATACAAACACCTTGATATTGCCCTTGTTGTTGACCCAAATGAATACATGGTTAGGACACCCGGGATTTGCAGGGAGGATTCGGTACATTATTTTCTTGCTCTCATCCAATTGTGGGCACTTTAACGATATTGCTCTTGTTGTTGACCCAAATGAATACATGGTTATGGCAAATATCGAGAGAGCGAGAGGTTCTCTCCAGTTGTATCACGCCGGTCACCTGCTTATTCTCATTCTTGACTATTAGCTTCGCTTTAGCCCCATTTACTCCCACCAACTCTAGCCAACTGGATTTATTTATTGTCTCTACAAATTCCAAAAGCATATTAATGTCAATGCACCATTGTGGGGATGCATTACCGCCGATGCTTGTATCCCAAACCATTTGAAATTTGCTCATATCATGAAGAAAGGGAGCCGCAAAATTAAGTTAGGCTTGCGTGCAACACAGCATGCTGGGTAAGTGCATCCACCGTCGTCACATTGCAGGTAAGGCCCTTTCGACGTACTTACAAATTAGATGAAAGATATGTATTACATGGCAGCCACCCCCAATATATGATACCCATTCGGACGATGTATAATAACTATGTTACCATTATTGAGAAGTTTAGATGAAATTCTCTCAATATCTAAATCAAGAAGAAAATCTATGAGTTTTAATGACTCCTAATTATAGTCGAGATGATTCTATTCTTTAAAAACAAAGAATAGATAGATTGGGGGGGAGAGACTGTATATGACTAAATCCACTTATTACGTCAATGGTTTCCATATTTGCACTGCTCCCTTTGGCTTGGTTATTTTCCTTTTTATGGTTTCTGGTGAAAATAAACTTATCTTTTTGGAAAATAGAAACTAGTATCTCCTTTATCACTGCTTTTATAACAGCTTATATGTTTTTCGTCCCTCCTCTTTCGAAGCTTGCTTTCTTGGTATATATTTTATTTTTGGTAAATACCACGAAAAACCTTAAATTGAAAAACTAATTTTTAGACAATAAAAATTTAAACTAGTACATCCGTGATCAATTTATCCCAAATGACCATAAAAAAAATTCAAACTAATATATTTATGACAAATTTACTACAAAATAATTTTTCTAACCATCAAAAACCAAAAACTTGTATATTTATGACAAATATATCCTACGTTAAATTGGATAATACCATAAAAAAATCACAAAACTGATATAAATGTGATAAACAGAGAGTAAAATCTTAAACTGGTACACCAGTCAGTTATGTCATCCAATTCAGTAATTTAATTAACAGAAATTAACAAAAGGTAAATTTATTACAAATATATATGTAAATTTATTAAAGGTATACCAGTTTAGATTTTTTGTGGCAACAAAATTAGGTTGGATAAATTTATCATAGGTATATCAATTTGTGATTTTTCATGGTATTGACTCTTTATTTTTATTTTTCATTCCATTAGTCTAAAAAAATAAACCCAATCTCTTTATCTATTATGTCAAAAAATTTGCGTTCTTTTTCTTTAGAATTGGAGAAACACTTTTACAAGGAACACATGGGCACGGCTCCTTGAAATGAAGGAGAGGAGATGGAAGCACAAGGAAGAGGCCAATTCTACTGGCTAGCCAGCAACAGCATGAGCTCACTGGGCTTGGCATTACGTACGTACAAGCAGAGATGTATTCAAGATTAGGCCAATTCTACTCTACCGTAGATCCCCAGCCACAAATACAAATTCGAATACGGGGCCAAATTTGCTGTAAAGCCGTGATTTCCTCAGATTTCTACAAATGTTACTTCCTTGCAATAAAATTACCCATCTACAAATATTTTGAAAGTTACTTTAGGGCATATAAACAGTTTGATCAGTTTTCTTTGTCACAAAGTAAGTTAATTTATATCGAGGGAAATGAAGCATTTAAGCTGTTCGGAGGACTTTGTTGCTAACTTCCTTTAAATTCTGTTGGAAAACAGAACAGGTTCGCATTTTCCATGTCCAACGTATCTCAAAAGCAATCACCATAGCTAAGTATCTTGCTGGATTCTCCAAACCTAAATCTTACAAGTCCAAAGGAAATGAGTGGAGAACGGATCACCACCACGATGAAGATGAGGAAGGCGAATTTATCTGTGGTCAAAAAGGTCAACGGGAAAGATCATAGGGAGAAAGTCCTTCCAAAAAACCCAACCAAAGATGGAACTAACCTCAAAGTGACTTTCACAAACAAAGGGAGAAAGAAGCCTCCACCATCCCCTTACTTCTTTTGTGATGGTCCCATTGGTCCCAAGATTGCCCAAAAAAGAACAAACTCACGACATTGCTCGCCATAGAAGAGGAGGAACCAAAATAGGAGAAGAGAGAAGTGCGACTTGGAACTATAAAGATTCTTGACTTCATAAAGACTCAAGCTCCGCCTACGAAACCTCCAAGTACAAGTCTATCATTTGTGGACATCAAGGTTAGTAACACAAAACTCTATGCCTTGGTTGACACGGGTGCATCAAACATATTCTTGTCAAGTGAAGCTGCAAAGAGTTTGGAACTTCTAGTGGAGCCAACCAAACATCGATTTAAAGAGGTCAACTTAGATGATCTACTAGCTGTTGGCATTACTAGGAACATGGAACTACACATTAGTAATTGGAAGAACAAATTTTCTATCAAGGTAATTTCCTTAATGAATATGATCTTATCTTGGGTTTAGAATTCTTTGATAGTGCAAATGTCATGATCGACATGAGAACCAAGTCAATCATTATCACTAACCCAAAATGCCCATTAGTGGTACCAATGATTTTTGGATTGATGGAGACCAAGAGCATCTCCAAGATACAACTTGTGGATTGAGAAGCTCGCAGTTGAGTCTAGAATGAAGCCACAACATTCAGAGGAGCCAAAGGTGGAGTTGGGGCAATCTACACCAACCCAAATTGAGATGCCAATCCACGTGCTTTTTCCGGAAGTGAAGAACTTGTTGAGTAACATGGAAATGGCCAAGCCGAAAAAAGAGTTGCTTTGGAAATGAGTTGGGATTCAAGAGCCGTGTAGCCATCAAGTTGAGAAAGGAAAATCAAGTGGATGGAAATGGAAGAATCGCCAACATTCAAGGAAACCGACGATATGAGAAGCAAACAACTCCGAGATGAGAGCACCAAAGGTGTTGCTCAATTAGGTGGGGGAGAATGTCATAGTCCCAAGGTTCTCAAGATTTGATGTACTAAGAAATGATCATAGGAAAAGAAATAAGCCTTGACTTACTTCTTCAAAATTTATAGTTATATTCAAGATTTTTTTTTTTTAATATAACAGCATAGATGGTAGCCTTGTATTTAATAGGATAGATTGTAGTTGGGGCATTAATAATTGAAAGACCTCATGTATATATATAGGGGTGTTCTCCCCTAATTTGTATCATCTAACATTTGAGCAATAGAAGTATATTCTCACCCAAAAGTCTCTCCTTAAACACTTTCTCTTTACAATCCAAGTGGGCTAGTGAGTGAGTGATCATTCCTTGAGAAAAAAGCTTAACTCAGGCACCCCCAACTAACCAAAAGGAGCCTAAGTGCCACACAGTTTCGATCTTAAGCATCGGCCTGTGACAGAGGCGTGACGGCAAGCTGCGGGGAGAGAGAGAGATGGGTGTTATTGTTTTTGGTGGGAACTTGGATTAGAAATTCTGAGGACAAAAGGGTTGGATGAACATGTATTGTGATCCTAGTGTGAAGACAACAAATGTGACTTGCAGGAGACAGAAAATTTGCATATGAGATAGAGGATCAGCACCCTTGAAATTACGCACCCAGCAACTGACTTTCATTTCTCAGTTCATGTCAGAATTAGTTCCGCAGCCTCTCATGTCCAACAAGTCTTAAATTTGGCTCCCGCATATGTTTCTTTGACATTGTACACCACTTGACTAGGGATTAACTGTCAATCGAGTGTTATATTACAATAGAGCAAGATTTCATACGGCGCCAGGGACTGATATAAGTATGTTAAGCCCTGGCAAACAACAACAATCTTTTATGTACGGATTATCATGTTGATGATAAAACTTGATTTGATGCAACGAGATGAAATTCTATACGGAAAATTTCAAAAAAGGACCTAAAGTGCCATCTTTTTTCTCAAATAATGGCTTGAAATGGAATTTGTTTCGAATAAAAACCTAAAGTGGCTTTGGTTGTTTCAAATAAGGGTCTGAAATGACTTTGATTGTTTTAAATAAGAACCTGACTTCACCAATTGCGCACTAGCTAAATTTTCCAATCAATCAAGGGTATTTTCGTTGTTTGGCATTTTTCCCTTTTTTTTCTTTTTTCTAATTGGTTCTTCTTCTTCCTTTTCACCAGCTACTGGCGATGTCCACAGAGGGTTGGGCGAGGGTCACCCCACCAGCGAGGGCCACCCATGCCGGCCATAGGCAAGGGACAGCCTCGCCTAAGCATGACGACCTTCGCCCGAGGGCCATCCACGAGGCCAACCCTCGCCGGCCGCTCAAAAGGGCCTTGTTGACACCTAAATTTTGGCGACCCATTTAGACATTTAAAAAATTAGGGTTAATTTTATCCCTGAAAAATAAAATCACATGGCATATAGTTTAGGAACATTTTTGTTTATTTTATTGGACCAACGGCGAGTGCAACATTTTTCACATATTCCGTTCAGATTCTTCACACATTTAGGCAATATACACAAAATGATATATTTTCAAGCAAAAAGGAAAATTTTGGATGGGATATTTGATAAATACAAAATGTAATATTACGCGGGGTGCAACGATATATTCGGTGGTATTTTGCATGAGCAAAATTAGAAAGTAAAATATACCACGAAGATCCAATTTTTTGGCTTATAAAAGGCACCGCGTACGGACAAAGTTGAAAAAGAGGCCACGCATTTGAGACATTCGGTCATATCGAAGGGGAACAAATTCGAGAGAAAAGCACGAGAGAAGGGGTCCTTTCCGTGGGAAAAAAAGAGCAAAGGGTGAAAAAGTGAGTGGAGAGAGGAAAAGTAGAAAAAAAGAAAAAAAAGAAAAGAAAAGCCCCCCCTTGCGCGATCGTTCATCTTCCCCAGCAGGGGGCCTTCGCCGCCCCGTCGCCGTCGAACCCCGCCGTCGCCGTCGCCGATCTCCGTCCGCGAGCGCTCGAGCCGCGGCCCCGACGACCCGCCGCCTTGCGCCGAGCCCCGGGCCTCGAGCCACGCCGCCGCCTCGGCCCGACCCGCCGCCTCCGCCTCACCTCTCGCTGCGCACCCGCAACAGAAGCCCCGGACGCCGCGCCAATCCCCGCGTTGCAACCCTCCTCTGAGATCTATCCCGCCGTCGATCCCAAGCCACCGATGACCTAGAGCCGCAGCTTGAGCCGAGATCCAGCCGTTGGAGTCCCTCCGCCTGCAAATCCGAGGTCCCCGACGACGAAGGCCCGAACCCGGCTCGAGGCTTCCCTTTCACCGGTGCCGAGCCTCGTTGAAGACCCACATCCGACGCCGCCCTTGCTCCGCCGCGACGCTCGCCCCGATCCGGTTCTCTCACCGGACGCCGCGCCCAATAGCCCGATCCGGAGGCCGAGCTCCTCATCGCAGCCACTAGAGGCCTCCCGCCGTCCCCGCAGCGCCCCGCCGCTAAAGCCCGTGATCCGAGCGCCCGACGCAGCCCCGCGACGCAGCCCGTGCCGCCCGACGCCGCCTCCGCTTCGCCTCCCGGCCCGAGAAGACCCGCGACGCTCCCGCTGCCTCGCCGCCGACACGCCGCTCCGGAGCCTCGCCGGAACCCTAGCCGATGATTCCCCCTCGCCGGACCGGCCACGGCTTTGTTTTTCTTTTTCTTTTTTAAAAAAAGAAAAAAAAAAAAAGAAAACAAAAGAAAATTTAGGTATTTTCTTTATCTTATTTTTGTTTTATTATTTTTGCTATTTTATTTTATCTTTTTAGTGTAATTATTCCTTTAATGTGAAATTGAAATTCCATGATATGAAATTGCAACTAGTGATTGTCAGTCCGATTTTCAAGCTAGAAATCCGACTCGCAATTACTTTAAAAAATTGCCAATCCGATCTCCCGCTCGAGATCCGATTTGTGATTTATGTGAAATTGGCCAACCCGATCTCATGCGCGAGATATGGTTCATCGATTTGGAAATCAATATGGCTTGATTTGCTGTTGTGTTACTTAAATTAGTTTTCTTTAAAAAAATCAAAAAATGTAGTTTTAGGGTTTGCATGTTCATAATAGGTATTTTATTTCGAATTTTCAAAAATAAAAAAATCAAATCAATTAATTTAGGTTACTAGTTTTTTTTTAATTTGGATTGCATGTTTAATTATTTGGCAATTATTAATTTCGAAATTTAAAAAAAGGGAAAAAAGGAAAAACACAAAAAAAAAAGTCATTATGCATATGTCATGTAGAATTAGGGCATTCTTTGCACGTCATTGCATGCTAAGATTGCATATTATAGGTTTAGATAATTTCTCCTAAATAAATTGCATGCTTATTAGGAAAATAAAAATCATGTGCACGTCATATAGAATTAGTTTCATACAATGCACGTCATTTAGTGATTTTTGTTAGATGCATTTAATTAGAAATTGCCTGTCATTAGAATTAGGTCATTAGATTAATTTAGATTGCATATTTAAATGTTGCATTTCTTTAATTTCGAATCTCATAGAAAATAAAAAAAAAATTATTTTTAGAATAAATCATCTCATGCTTAGGATAGACTACATGCTTAGTTATGTCATATTGTTTAGGTCATATAGCTAAGTCATGTTGCCATGTCATATCATTTCATGTTAAATTAGTGGCATGCATTGCATAAAGCATGATTTTCATTAATTAAGTGAAAACAAAACAAAAATTGCGTGTTAATTAGAAACCATATCTAGGGTTGTTGATGTAGATTTTAATTTAACATTGCAGATGCTTTCGTTTCTATGAGGTAAGTCCTGCAATTTATTTTTGCTTTACTTGAGTGTTAAATTGGTGGTTTGCGCACCTGCATGGTCACCTCACATGTTAGGAATTAAAATCAATCCAAACTCCTTGCCAAACATTTTTCAAAATTAAAGAATGGTACCGAAAGGGCATTAGAGAAATCTAGTGTAACCAAGTCCCCGTACCCATAGTCTCTGGTTCATAGAAGTAAAGTAAAATCTCCCATTACTTTACTTGGGTTTCTAATCGACCCATAAAAAAATAGATTAGTGGCGACTCCTAATTAAAAATTTGCATGTTAACAATTCAAACCTAAGTCGCGAATTGGTATGGGCTTGGGAGAGCCCGAGTTAAGTCTAGGCTTAACAATCCATTAGCCAAACCCTAGGTGGTTCAAACCCGACGAAAAATTGGTCGCGACAGCTTGGCGACTCCGCTGGGGACTTGAATTAAAACTCTTAGTGGACTTAGGCCAATTTTTCTTTTCTTTTGAAAAATTTTTTGTTTGGCAGCGAGGATTCCAGTACGTCCTAACATTTAAGGTGTTAAATGTTCTTGCAGATGGGAGATATAAGGGGAAGTGTTTTGCTAACCTTTGTTTTGCAGGAGATGTAGGAATGTATGTTTTATTTTCAAGCTATTGAAGTGTTGTTTGATATAAACTTGCTGTGCATGCCTTGCATTTGCACTACACTATTGCACACACAACCCGCCGCCGGACCTAGGCCGCATTAGGATCATCTAGGATGGTGTTGAGATGGATGCCACTCCGACCGCATGCTCACGGTACGAGTCGCCCATCTCAATCTCGAAGTTTTTTTCATGGTGTCGAGAGTACCCACCTCGATCCGCATGCTCGCGACTCGGGTCGGCTCTTTGACTAAGCCGGAGTCATGAAAACCCGACATAGTCCACAAGCTCGTGGCTAGTCTGATCATCCTTGTGGCTCCACCTTGATAAGCCTTATAGATTAAAAATCGAGCCACTTATCATGCGCATGTCTATGTGATTGCCATTAATTTTCCTTGGTGAAGTAAGTCTTCTTCTCTATACTATGCAATTTATTTTGGTCCATCCATGACAATCTAGGTTAGTCCATGATCTAATTCATTTGTCAATTAGAAATGAAATGAAAATTGCCATGCAATGGATCATTTGAAAAAAAAAAAAAAAAAAAAAACTTTGGAGAATTTGTTTTCAATTCATGTTTAGAAATTTGGTCTTACTAGGATATCCATTTTTTAGCATTTTTTTCTTGCAAATTTTTCTGCATAAAAAAAATGAAAATCAAATAAAAAAAAATGAAAAGAAATCGATTAGATCATTGTCATGGATTGACTCTCCATTTATACCTCATGCTTACATGTTCCCATTTATTCCTTTAGGTGATTATGGGGCACTCCCGCTCACCCATCCGTACACGGCCAAGGCTAAAATGGTGGATCAAAACAATGCTGGACCGTATCATTGACAATATGAACATAGCGAATTGCACACCACCAAAGTCAAGTCGATGAATTGTTTGCTACTATAGCTTTTCTCATCAAACAAAAGGGCTGCCATGACATAGATATTCTATCTTCAATGAGAAACTGCGACTCGAAGAAGAAAGTCAAAAGAACTTTTGAATCGTCTCATTTTCCTGAGGTAGCTGAATTTGATGCCACCATGAAGAGACTAGTGACTTATCTAGAAGGAAGAATCTCTAACCTCGAGGACTCATCACAAGATCAAGGAGGGTGAAGAACTCAAGCATACATGATTCATGGTCTTAAATAGATCGCTTTCCTTATTTAATTATGGGCATGTTCGGTTGCACATTCCCCCACGTGGGAATTTTATTGCATTTTAGGAATTGTTTTTGCTTTCTAGGAATTTTTTTGACTTCTTCTCTTTTTTAGGGGTTAGGAATCATATTTTCCATTCCAATAATGTAATTCATTTGATTCTATTCAATAAAATTACAATTTTATTTCAAATTTTTGAGGGCATGACGGGGTACTCCAAACTAGCCCGGTGACGATATCCAACAATGAAAAAAAATATCATCCATGGAGAAATTCTAAGGGTTGGGCTTCTTCATGCTTCCTCATCAAAAAAAAAAAAATCCAAAAAAAAAAAAAAAAAAGATCATTTTTCAAACATTTCAAAAAAAGCATGCATTAGATTACCCTTGTTTAATTTTCTAACTTATTTACTTCATGTCTCGAGCATAACAGAGCATTACTTTTCTTGACCCGATGATTTGAACATACCTCCAAAGGAAAATAGATGTGGGGCAATTGGATCAATTGTTACTTGTGAAGTTTCTCCCAAGAGTTAATGTCGGCCTTTACATCTTATACTTTACTTTAAATATCCATCTTGAAGGGCCAAACAAAGTGTGTTCCATTTCCAAAGTGTGATGTGAATTTTCATTCTGTGCCCATTAAATGAGGGGAACAAGTTAAAAGAGAATCATCCATCTTTGATGAAATGGATACATCTGCGTTTTGAACATAAATCAATTTTGGAGATTGACACTTTGTTCTTTTCCTTGCAAATGACGAATTGGGACACTATGGATTCTAGTAGTGACATGACTGAGACAAAATCTCGATCCAAGCCAAAATGGTTATGCAATTTGAATTTACTTTGATGATGCATAGTATCCTATTCATGCACATTGTTCTCTTGTACGGGGGCAAAAGCAAGAACATTGAATCAAAGATATTTTCATCAAATCAATTAATTTGTATTTTCAATCCAAGGACATCCATTGCTGAGACAGTCCCTTCGTGGGACATTTCATTGAATGAATGCTTGCAATCATGTTTTCATACTTATAAGAGAATTTTTTTTAGTATGGTAAACTGTTTGTTTGAAGCCACAAAAGCTTTTCATGCTTAAAGTTGTTGAACTCTTTTAAAGAAAATTTTTTACATTTAGCTCACCAATTTCATGTGGAGATTTATCAAGATAGACAACTCAATGGAGTGACATTAATGTTTAAGAATGCTAAATGAGACGTATCGGGATGATGAAAGGCAAGCCCTATCCTATACAGAGTCCCCTACTTATACACTTGATACACTTGTGAGATGAATGTAGGAAGTTCCATATCCGTGAGGTAAAGAGTTCTCTCGCGAAAGGTACGATAACCGAAATGATGAGGGGCAATTCATTTCTCTATTCTAAACACTACATATGATCCATTGCTTAACCCCTTTGAGCTCCATACACTTGTGAAAATTCTTTCAAATTATCCCTGTCAAGAATCACCCCACATTGGGGCAAATTGGAGGTAAGATAGCACCATAAAGTGAAGAAAATGGATTGAAATTTTCTTGCTTTCACTTGCATCAATTTTCAAGTCATGATATTACAATGAATTCATATGGTAATTTAAGTGCCTTAGGATGATGAAGGACATTTTTTTCTCTATCCTACATGCTTATATCCTTTGCATAGCCCACTTGAGCCTACAATTTCATTTCTTTTTAAACCTAGTTGGTGATTATCCCCCACACTGGGGCAATGCAAAAGGCAGATGAAGACCCTTGAAAGTTCGAGTGTCATTATTTTACGCATGCATAGAAATCAAAATAGAACTAAGGGGCATGAAAAAGCAGTGTGCCGGGTAAAAGCAAGGCCAATGCCCATGAAAAAAAGTGAAAAAAAAATGAATAAGAACTTGGGGCATGAAAAGCAGTGTGCCTGGTAAAAGCAAGGCCAATGCCCATAGATGAAAAAAGAGAGTCAAGATAAGGTGACTATCAATTGTAGAAGGTTGAATCCCAATGGAGCAATACTCAAAGAACTCAAAAGTTGAGTTTTTACAATCAATGGGGCATTTCATGAAGACAATCCCCGATGATGAAAAAGAAAACTGGTGACAATGCCAAGATGATCACCAACTTTCACCCTTTACACACATTTTGAGCCTAATGATCCTTTCATTTCTCAACCCATGAACATAACCTATGTTACGTTCCTTTACAAAGTCTCTTCAGATTATGGCACTTGAATTAACATAGGGGTTCACATGTTTTATGCATTGCTTGAAAAGTGCGAGCAAGATTATTTCTTTCTCATTTTGCGGGGTTCTTGACTTGTAAACCCGGAGATGATTAAAGAATTGTTCTTTTTCAATAGCCTTGACTCAAAGAGTCCCTTTGTTAAGCCAATGATCAAGCCCACATTACGGTCCCTATCAAAGACCTCTCAAATTGGTAAGGTCGTACCGCTTGCGAAAACTTGGACCCTTGTTAGTATGATGATAGTGAGATGGAGTGATTCTCATAAAATAGCCTCTAAATGAGAGTGAGTGAAAGTCCTTTCTAAATGAAGGTCTCTCATTTAACATTTTAAAGAAATCCATGTCATGAGTGAAGATTGTCTTGAATGATAATTCTCTCAAGTGGAAATTTGGGTGATGCAAAGGTCATTATGCATGAACCCGATTGAATTAATGAGAATTTCACTGAATTTTGAAATGTGCATTCTAGAGTAGCTCAAATTGTCTATCTCTTTGATGAATGCATATCGGTTTTGCTCTAAATCATGTCTGACAAGTAATTCAAGTTCCTTTCAGAATGTTTCATGATATTAGCAGATGAGAAACCTCCACCATGAGGTAAAAGACCTCCACTGGATATCTAAATTCCAAAAGACATATCCCTAAGAATCAGAGATATCACCAGGTAAGTATATCTGTACCATACTCTAAAATACTTGTCATTGTGCAGGTATTCTCTCTCAAGTGCATTAACACTTGACTTGGTCAAGCTATCCAGTTATATCGACCTGGCGTGCTTTCATAGCCCAGAGTCATTTTCATCGACTCGGTGTGCTTCCGTAGCCCAATGTCCTTTTAATGAGACACGGCGTGCTTTTGTAGCCCATAGTTCCTTTATATCGACACCGGCGTGCTTTGTAGCCCGAGTCCCCTTCATTTCTTTTATCAACCTAGCGTGCTTTTGTAGCCTGAGTCTTTACACCGACACTCAATGGAGTTGTCCCCAAAAGATTTTTCCTTCGAATTCAATCGATTAAGGCGACCGAAGAATGGTTCGGGTCCCGGTCGGATGATTTCTACCGCAAGGTTGGGCGACCGAAGAATGGTTCGGGTCCTAGCCAAGCAAAACCTCAATCTAGGCGACCGTAGAATGGTACGGGTCCTAGACAACATTTATTGCTCTAATAGGCGACCGTAGAATGGTACGGATCCTGCAAAAGCAATTTCCTCATTCAGGCGACTGTAGAATGGTACGGGTCTTGGAAAAATAATTTTCTTCGTCGAGGCGACCGTAGAATGGTACAAGTCCTTGACAACACCTATTCTTTATTCAGGCGACCGTAGAATGGTATCCTGGAAATGAATCCCCGTTTAGGAAAATGAGAATCATTGTTTAGACAAAACCTTTCTCGTGACCGTAGAATGGTACGGGTCCTAGGAAAGCAGTTCCTTACAAAACATTTCTGCCGTATTGGACGACCGTAGAATGGTATGGGTCCTGAGAAAGCAGCTCCTTTCTGCCATACTGGACGACCGTAGAATGGTACGGGTCCTAGGAAAGCAGCATCTTCACAAAGTCATGTTACTATTCTAGGCGACTGTAGAATGGTACGGGTCCTGAACAGGTAACACTCACTACCTCGAATTACTTTATCCTCCTCGAAGGTGAGTTATCCCAGGTAGGTTTATCTATCATTTGCATTAGTGTTTCCATGCATCATATAAATTGCATTAAAAAATGGAATTCACGTTCCAACAAAAAATCATTCATTGCATGAGTATGACCAAAATTTAGGTTTCAATTTGTCTTTGAAGGCAACCATTGAGAGCTCACCTTCAAAAGGGGCAGCTGTTGACACCTAAATTTTGGCGACCCATTTATAATTTTTAAAAAATTAGTTAATTTTATCCCTAAAAAAAATAAAATCACATGGCATATAGTTTAGGAAAATTTTTGTTTATTTTATTGGACCAACGGCGAGTTTTTTTTATATTTTGTTAAGAATTTTCACACATTTAGGCAATATACACAAAATGATATTTTTCAAGCAAAAAGGAAAATTTTGGATGGGATATTTGATAAATACAAAAATATCGCGCGGGTGAAATAATATATTCAATGGAATTTTACATGAACAAAATTAGAAAGTAAAATATACCAAAGATCCATTTTTTTGGCTTATAAAAGGCACCGCGTACGGACAAAGTTGAAAAAAAGAGGCCACGCATTTGAGACATTTCATATCGGGGGAAAAATTCAGAGAGAAAAGCAAAGGGGGTCCTTTCCGTCGGTAAAAAAAAAGCAAAGGGTGAAAAAGTGGAGAGAGGAAAAGTAGAAAAAAAGAAAAAAGAAAAAAGAAAAGCCCCCCCTTGCGCGACTGTTCATCTTCCCGCAGGGGGGCCTTCGCCGCCCCGTCGCCGTCGCCGATCCCGTCCATGTCGCGCTCGAGATCTCCGTCCGGTCTCGAGCCGCGAGCCCCGACGACTGCGCGCCCCCAACGCCGAGCCCCCGAGCCTCGACGACACGCGCAGCCTCCGCCCCGCCGCCTCCGCCTCACCTCTCGCCGCGCCGCAACAGAAGCCCCCGGATGCCGCGCCAATCCCTGCCGTTGCAACCCTCCTCTGCAGATCTATCTCCGCCGTCAGACCCCAAGCCACCGATGACCTAGAGCCGCAGCTGAGCCAAGATCTAGCCGCTGGAGTCCCTCCGCCTACAAATCCGAGGTCCCCGATGACAGAAGGCCCGAACCCAACTCGACGCTTCCCTTTCACCGGTGCCGAGCCTTGTTGAAGACCCACATCGACGCCGCCCTTGCTCCTCGCCGTGACGCTCGCCCCGATCCGGTTCTCTCACTGGACGCCGCGCCCAACAGCCCGATCCGATGCCGGAGCTCCTCATCGCAGCCACTAGAGGCCTCCCGCCGTCCCTGCGCGCCCCCGCCGGGAAGCCCGTGATCCGAGCGCCCGACGCCCCCCCGCGACGCAGCCCGTGCCGCCCGACGCGCCTCCGCTTCGCCTCCCGGCCCGAGCGGACCCGCGACGCTCCCTCGCCGCCTCGCCGCCGACACGCCGCTCCGAGCCTCGCCGAACCCTAGCCGGTGATTCCCCCCGGACCGGCCACGGCTTTGTTTTTCTTTTTCTTTTTCAGAAAAAAAAAAAGAAAAAAAAAAGAAAATTTAGGTATTTTCTTTATCTTATTTTTGTTTTATTATTTTTGCTATTTTATTTTATCTTTTTAGTGTAATTATTCCTTTAATGTGAAATTGAAATTCCATGATATGAAATTGCAAATTAGTGATTGTCGATCCGATTTTCAAGCTAGAAATCCGACTCGCAATTACTTTAAAAAATTGCCAATCCGATCTCCCGCTCGAGATCCGATTTGTGATTTATGTGAAATTGGCCAACCCGATCTCATGCTCGAGATATGGTTCGTCGATTTGGAAATCAATATGGCTTGATTTGCTGTGGTGTTACTTAAATTAGTTTTCTTTAAAAAAAAATCAAAAAATGTAGTTTTAGGGTTTGCATGTTCATAATAGAATTTTATTTCGAATTTTCAAAAAAAAAAAATCAAATCAATTAATTTAGGTTGCTAGTTCTTTTTTTAATTTGGATTGCATGTTTAATTATTTGGCAATTATTAATTTCGAAATTTAAAAAAAGGGAAAAAAGGAAAAACACAAAAAAAAAAGTCATTATGCATATGTCATGTAGAATTAGGGCATTCTTTGCACGTCATTGCATGCTAAGATTGCATATTATAGGTTTAGATAATTTCTCCTAAATAGATTGCATGCTTATTAGGAAAATAAAAATCATGTGCACGTCATATAGAATTAGTTTCATACAATGCAAGTCATTTAGTGATTTTTGTTAGATGCATTTAATTAGAAATTGTCCTGTCATTAGAATTAGGTCATTAGATTAATTTAGATTGCATATTTAAATGTTGCATTTCTTTAATTTCGAATCTCATGAAAATAAAAAAAATTATTATTTAGAATAAATCATCTCATGCTTAGGATAGACTACATGCTTAGTTATGTCATATTGTTTAGGTCATATAGCTAAGTCATGTTGCCATGTCATATCATTTCATGTTAAATTAGTGGCATGCATTGCATAAAGCATGATTCTCATTAATTAAGTGAAAACAAAACAAAAATTGCGTGTTAATTAGAAACCATATCTAGGGTTGTTGATGTAGATTTTAATTTAACATTGCGCAGATGCTTTCGTTGCTTTGAGGTAAATCCTGCAATTTATTTTTGCTTTACTTGAGTGTTAAATTGGTGGTTTGCGCACCTGCATGAACACCTCACATGTTAGGGAATTAGTTTAAAATCAATCAAACTCCTTGCCAAACATTTTTCAAAATTAAAAGAATGGTACCGAAAGGGCATTAGAGAAATCTAGTGTAACCAAGTCCCCGTACCCATAATCTCGATTCGTAGGAAGTAAAAAATAATTCTCCCATTACTTTACTTGGGTTTCTAATCGACCCACCAAAAATAGATTAGTGGCGACTCCTAATTAAAAAAAATTGCATGTTAACAATTCAAACCTAAGTCGCGAATTGGTATGGGCTTGGGAGAGCCCGAGTTAAGTCTTAGGCTTAACAATCCATTAGCCAAACCTAGGTGGTTCAAACCCGAAAAAATTAGGTCGCGACAGGCCTGCAAGCCCTTGCCTAGGGCCGGCCTCGCAGATGACCCCCCACCTCGCCCCTATGGCTGGTGTGGGTGCCCTCGCCAACGAGGGTGACCCTCGCCCAACCCTCTATGGGCATCATTGGTGGCCAGCCAAAGAAAAAGAACTAGCAACAAAAAGAAAATGAAAGAAAAAAGGGAAAAAGAAAGGGACAAACGACGAAAATACCCTTGATCACCAGAAAGTCATAACCACTTCAGGCTCTTATTTAAAATAAACATAACTACTTCAGGTCCTTAGTTAAAATAACATCCACTTTAGGCCCTTATTTGAGAAAGTGATGGCACTTCATGTTCTTATTTGAAACAAAATCCACTTTGGATCCTTATTTGAGAAAAAAATATGGCACTTTGGATCTCTTTTTGGAATTTTCCCAATTCTGCAGCTACATCGCCTCTCAAACTTTCTTACCGATGGACCAAAGATGCATGAGGAACTGTTGAGTGACGTGAAGACAGGAAATATAGGTCTGTGCTTTGAACAAATTCGAGCTTTAATGTTTTTTCAGAATGTTAACAAAGCGGTTATGGCTGGCACTAAGAAAGTATCAAGTACGAATGCTCCTGACATATGACATATGCCTGAGGCAGAACACGAATGGAAGTTTTTCCACGCGGAGATTCGACATGAATGGAAGTTTCTTCAACTTGGTTTGGCTAAATGAAGTTGGTAAATCTCTTTAACTGGTGTTCTATACACTTCCTTTTGTCAATCCACGTATCTGGCATTAATATTCAGTTTAATTTGAATTTAAAATATACCTCTTATGCAGATGCTTGAACAGAGGTAAAGGATTTCTTTCCCCCATGTCACATGCTGAGTATCTGTGGGTTTAGGATCTTGACGGTTGTCCCCTAGACCTGTCTGTTCTCACTGTTTTTGCCCCTATACTTCCTGGACTTTCTGCTGGGAAAGATGAAGAACATAGAGGACCAGCAACCTTGGAAGTTACAGACATCGCAAGAACTTCTTTTCAGAATATGCAGTTGAGTAATCAGCTAAAAAAATAACAGAAACTACTTCTTGACCATCTAATGCACTCAAATGTGTAGGTGATGAATGATCTTCAGCCTACCCATGGCCTAGTTGGCCATCCTCCCTTTGTCCCCATGAGCAAACAATAATTCCAGCTGCAGACGACACAAAGTTCTAATAATTTATGAAGCCAACCTATATATAAGAAGTTATTACCCAGCACAACAATTGGCCCATGCAAAACGCTAGGATGCAATTATCATAAAGATCAATCCAAAAGCAAACAAAGATTGTAACACTTGTGCTGAATTTACCATTCTATCTCCTCCGCAAACTAATGCCCATGATCCACAAATTTGGAATTTGGAAAGAGTCTATAACAGTTAGTAAGAACTTCCTTTTTTAAAGAAGAGCTCTCCTCACTTGTACAGACTCAAGTACTTCCTTATACAATGATTGAACTAGAAGCACACAGAGTCTTAACCCCAACGAATAACCAAATGAAGGTGCATAAGATTCCCAGCCCAACAAACCCAGTCAGATCAAACCACAAGTAAGTCAATTGCATATCAAATCACTTACTTAACCAGCTGAATATCAGTAAGTTCCAGGCAAAGGTTTTTGTCCACAAATTATCATCCTATGAAGGGAAGGCCACAATACATATTGGCAGGAGTACCAGTAAAATAATCTCAATATTTTCTAGAGCATGTGCTGTCAAGCAAGTTTTCTGGATATTCTCATCAATGGGCTGGTGTAGGTTTATAACCATGGGTACGTGCTAATTACATCAATTACATCCTACACACACCTTGATTACCTTTCAAACTAGGGATGCAATTGAGTCGAATTGACACAGTTTAATAATCAGCTATGTGCAGTTTGATGCTCTACTCAAGCTTGATTTCTCAAGATTGAGTTCTATTTCCCAATATCAAGCTTGACTAAGTTAAAAAAATTTTAAACAACCTCAAGCTCCATAAGCTCAAGTAAATCAAGTTTTGGATAACCTTAAGCTCAGATCAATATGACTCAATTTTTGCTGGTAAATTGTATCCTAAGCTCCAGTTAAGCTTGAAGCCAAATAGTGTAGTACAACAAATACCATAAACGTATCCATATGATTAAGACAGAAACTATCAACAACTCGATTGAACCCGAGAACTGCTTGGATCAAGTATTTTCAAGTTCAAGCTCAACTCAATATAATGTTCAAGCTACAACCCAACTGCAACTCCAACTCTATCTGTCCTCAAGTAATCCACAGGATGAGACCGAGAAGATTAACTCATTTACACCCTTATTTCAAACATTACAAGGAATGGGGACGCAACAATATACCCTTGAAATGCACAGAAATGCCCGAAGACTGAACCAGAGCAATGAAGGCCCAAAAGGAAAGAGACCTAAACACCCAATGTGAGAAGCCTACAAAAACTTACTCAACACTCTCAAACTATAATGCCCCACATTATGCAAAAAAAAAAAAAAACCGATTAAATAACCGGCTTTTAGCCCTTTAGTCGCAACAATCAAGCGCAGTGTTAGCAAGCAACACAGCGTGGCTCACAGCAAAGTTGCTCAATTGCACATCCAACAAGCCAACGACTCTCTAAAAGGATCAAAGATCTACAATATGAATCGCGAGCCACATTACCGCACATTCTGTCATGCTGTAAACACAAACGGCAACAGAACCATAGCGAAGCGCGAAGTAGAGTTTGCGAAGCTTACAGAGAAGCGCAACAGAGCGACCCGCGCCAGCAGAGATCAAAAACGTGTGCGAGCGACACATATACGCCAGCGGAGATATGCGTCATTTCTTTTACATATCAGCTTAGCTGACATCTCTTTTTTTTCCTTCTTCTTCCTTTCACTGCCGCCATTGACAACCGGTGTAAGCGACACTGTTCATCGTCTTCTTCGGACAGGACTCGCTGGGCCACGGTTCACCGGCGCTCACCCATCTCCACCAAGACCTCCGACGCCGCGCCACGACCTCCGACAACCCGTCGGCGACTGTGGGTAGTCGTCGGAATCATCATCGGCAGTCTCCGCCCAGAACCCTATTTCCGGTTCCAGTTTTTCAAGCTTCAAGAAGGCATCTTCATCGGCCATTACCTTCGCTCCGTCATCCCCGAAGCTTTGTAGATCCATTTCGTGCGCGGGCGACAACAAAACGAGCCCAAGCTCTTCTCTCTCTCTCTCCCCTGCCCCCTTCTCTATGGTCGACCTCCATTAATGGAGGTTGCCACCTGCGATTGAGGCGCCCGATCTCACGTTTGAGGTAATCTCTCCTCATACCCTGAACCAAACAGAACCAAGATTCAGTTTCGCAGATGCCCTTTGGGCTCTAACTCACAGATCCACTGTCAAAATCGAATCATTTCGGCCTCAAAACTCCTGATTCCGACCATTTTCAGTCCTCAGAACTCTCAGAACTTGAACTTACTTTTGGTAAGACTCACTAAAAAAGCAGGCGAGGAATTGCAACAACAGGTCATTACTTGGCAGTCACCCCATTTGCTTCCAAGTTATCCGTTGACTGACCCATGGCAGGCTATGGTCATAAACCCAGGTCCATGATGGACGAAGGGGAATTTTTTTCTCAAAAGACCGGGGGTTAGTTGAGTTAGGTCGTGGAAATTTCGTGGAGTTTACGTGAGACGATCAAATACTGTAATTAATGGGGCCCATGTGGGCAAATAACTCCCTCCCGTATCCAATAATTAACTGAGATGACCAAAATGCAACATTCCTACATCATGTCATTGGAGCTACGTGGTGTCAAGTTTTCGCCTCAATATCCCAACTTTGTGAAATCAATTTCGCTATGACTGGCATTCCTCGTTACAAAACTTATTTTCTATGATCCACGTATAGAAAGGAGCCGGAGAGACGCACTTAGAAAGGGTTAAGATAGCAAGCAAAAGCAATTTTAGGGCTTCAAAAGAAAAGGAATCAAAATCGTCAATCATTCCGGCTCCTCTTCCGTTGGGAAAACGTTCGTAAGGTCAAAATCAAATATATTGCGACTTTTTTATCGTATAAATTATTGCGGTCTCAATCATTTAACAAAAAAAAAAATGGAAAAAGACAGAGTACGGCAAATTACGTCTATCTATAACAAGAGAGCCACAGCTCTAACCCAACGACCACCTCTCTCTCTCTTTCGTATTAAAAAATTCACTTGTTCAAGAATCTCTCTCTCTCTCTCTCTCTCTCTCTCTCTCTCTCTGCATTAAAAAATTCACATTTTCAAGAATCTTCTCTCTCTCTCTCTCTCCACCTTTTCAAAGGGAAAATTCTAAATAAAGGACCAAAATATTATTATTTTTTAAATAAGAGTATGAAGTAATCATATCAATCTCAAAAATAGACATAGAGTGATTATAATTGTATCAAATAAGGGCTTAACTTTACTGATTCACTGGCTCGCAAAATATTTCGATTGATCAAGGATATTTTTATCAAAATACAAAAATTAAGTTAGATTAAAAATAAAAATTAAAAGAGGAAAACACAAGCGGGAGGGGGTCAATGGTGCTTAGGTGAAGGTCGGTGACCCTCTCTTATCAAAGGCGAACTGCGAAAGGGAGGTGACCCTCTCCCAAATCTGGGCAAGGGTCGCCGACCCTCATGCAAGCTTGGCGGTCCTCATCCAATGCCTTCGAACCTTACCCAAATTTGGGAGAGGGTCATTGCCCTATCCTACAAGCCCTCGCCTCTAATTGACAAGGGTCGTTGGCCTTCCCCCAAGTGTCAGCGAGCCTCTCGGCCTTCATTGCCGCCCCATCAATGAAGGGACAACGGCCACAGGTGTAAGGGAGCACCCTTCCCCTATGTTTTCATTTTTTAAATTTTTTTGTTTTTTTTATGAAAATAAAAAAATAAAAAATAAAGAAAAAGGAAAAAAATTAAACATTTCAAAAGATGAAATTGGCCTTCACAATCACTCTTCTTTGATACTAATATAGGCATTTCATGCTCTTATTTGAAAAAATAGGGTACTTTAAACCTTTATTTGAAATTTTCCTTTTTTTCAAGAACCTCTCTCTCTCTCTCTCTCTCTCTCGTTAAAAAAACTAACCTTTTCAAGAACCCCTCCTCTCAACCACTGGGGGTTTTTGCTCTCTCTCTCTCTCGTTAAAAAACTAACCTTTTCAAGAACCCCTCCTCTCAACCACTAGGGGTTTGCTCTAGTGGCCACCCTTCCAATTTGGAAGGGGAAGGTGGGTGGTTAAAAGGGGGGATTGGGGTGGGAACGATTTTATTTCAAGAGTGGATTTCAACTATCACGCCCTTTAAGGAGGCAAGGCAAAAGTCTGAGGGTAAGTGTTCGAGTAGGATTAGAGTAGGACCGGCAAAAAAAAAAAAAAAACCCTCCTCTCTCTCATGCATTAAAATATTCCCCTTTTCAAGAACTCTCCTCTCTCTCTCTCTCTCTCTCTCTCTCTCTCTCTTCGCATTTTCAAGGGAAAATTCTAAATAAAGGTCCGAAACGTTCTTATTTTTTTAAATAAGAGTTGAAGTGACCATATCAGTCCTAGAAAATGGCATGAAATGATTATTGTTGTTTCAAATAAGGGCTAGCCTTGCTGGCTTGTTGGCTGGCAAAATATTATGGCCAATTAGGAATATTTTTATTGAAACACAATTAAATTTAAATTAAATTAGATTAAAAATAAAAATAAAAAGGAAAACACATACAAGAAGGGGTCACTAGTGCCTAGGCGAAGGCTGGCGACCCTCTCCTATTAGAGGCGAGGGCTAGCAAGCCCTCACCGAAAGTGGGAAAGGGAGGCAACCCTCTCCCAAATCTAGGCAAGGGTTGTTCACCCTTGCCCCAGCCTTGGGCAAGGGTCACCAGCTCGTGCGGCCTAGTGGCCCTCATCCAGCCTTCCTTCAAACCTCACCCAGATTTGGGAGAGGGTCATTGCCCTCTCTCGACCCTCATCTCTAGTTGGCAAGGGTTGTTAGACCTCACCCGGGCGTCGGCGGGCTCGTTGGCCTTCATTGCCACCCCATTGACGAAGAGGTAGCAACCACAGGCATAAGGGAGCACCCTTCCGCCTGTGTATTCATTTTTTAAAGTTTTATTTTTATTTTTTTATGAAAAGAAAAAACAGAAAAAAAAATTTAAAAATTTAAAAATTAAACATTTCAAAAGATGAAATTGGACAGCCATTGAGTTCAGATCCTTCTTTGATACTAATATGCACACTTTATGCCACTTCATACTTTTATTTGAAAATGAATTTCCTTTTTTTCAAGGACCCCCTTTCTCTCTCCCATTAAAAAATTAACCTTTTCAAGAACCTCTCTCTCTCTCTCTCTATCTCTTTCACGCATTTAAAAAATTCACCTTTTCAAGAACCACCCTCTCTCCCCCTCTCTCTCTCTCTCTCTCTCTCATATGCTTTGACAAATTCACCAACACACCTCTTCAAGAATCTCTATCTTTCTATGCTGTTTTTTGTTTGCGAGTCCTTGTCCTATGTCAAGGAAATCCAAGCCTTGGCGGGCGTCCGACTTGGCCCCCCACTCACCCGGCTTGATATTCATTCGCTTACCATTTGACGGGCAAAAGGGGAAATCACGGACGCCGAAGCTTCGTCGTATCAGCCTCCTCTCTTCTCCTGCTCACCTCCGGAAATCTCCGACATTCCCATGTTTCAAACTCCGCTTTCATCGGGCCAGCGTAGCCTCACATCGTAGTCCAATGGCCATTTACAATGATTTTGCTTATTGAAATGGTATTCGCGTGGCAGGTGAATCCACCTAGACTATTGATCATGTGGACATGCATAATGAACGGCTTGAATTTTAGCGATTCGCATGATCTATGTAGTATGTAATAGAACTCGAATTAAACATCCAACCTGTGTTAAGTAAATGAATTTTTTCCCAAATCATCTAATGTCATAACTCTTTGACACAACGGTGGTATGGAATGAGTGGGACATCGTGGTTTATTGATATACAGTTGATAAGCAATAATTGTGCATCATATTCGCTTTATGGGTTTGGTACTGAAGAGTGCTCTACTTTTCTTTTTATTGGATGTGTAACAATTAATTTGCTTTCGACTCATATAATTTCGAATTATTATGTAATGAAGTGAAATTATCGATAAGAATACATAATGCGAAGAAACCGTATAACTATTCATGGAAAGAGAAAAAGATTTTCATACCCGAATGTGGCGCGTCATTGAAAGGGAGATCCAAATATTCGCAACATCTTACCTAGCTGTGGGAAATAGAGGGCAGAATTGCACGGGAGTACCATAGAAATTCCTCTAATTGCTTGGGCATACTTGTCTACGCATTTCTTTTTATTGATGACTAAACCAATCTATAAAATATCCTAATAACTTGATTGATTAGTTAAGGCAGGAATCATGAGATTAAACGAAAATAATATTGTTAAATATTCAAGTTCACCGGAATAAAAATACTCTTAGCTTTAGGAGGTTGAAATAGTGTTGCAAGATTCTACGGACATGCATGATAACCATTTCATTTCTTTGTTTTTTTGTTTTTTTTTTGTTTTGTTTTTTGATTTCTTGGAACAGGTTTAGAACAGAAATTTGTTTGGTAATGCAAAAAAATTTTACTCCAAAAATAGATTTGAAACATAAATTAATTTTTTTTTTTACTTTTCTTTTGATACAAAAGTAAAAGATAAAAAAATTCTTATTGCTCATCCTCACTACTAGTCAGCCGCTTGCCGCCATTTGCCTATTGTCCACTACTGCTCGCCACCCACCACTACTGTGCGCCGTCTGCCACCAACTGTTGCTTTCGACCATCACTTGCCGCCCATTGATCACCCGAGAGGGAAAATTTTTATGTTGTTATTAAATATAAATTTTGTATTCTAATTAAATGTGTATTTTTGCACTGAAATTTGTCTAGGAATATAAATAGAAAAAAATTAATTTCTAGTCATAAATTGATTTATAGAACAAAATGGTTATTATTCGCACCTTAAAAGATCTCAAAAGTTCTGGAGGGTACAAAATTAATATATGTCAAACAGATCTTTGAAAACACAAACGCAAAGCCACTTCCACAACGGGGATAATGACGAGATAAAAAAATTCAACAAAAAAAAAAAAAGAAGAAGAAGAAGCAAAACACTAGATGGAATCGAAAAATAAAGCCCTTGTCCCGTAATGCACTTTTTATTAACCTCCAGTCAATTGAGATAGCATGATAACTACTTTAGTTCTAACTAAAACTATTTTTTGTTCTCATGAATAAATTTATAATGGAAATCTGTTTAGTAATGTAATTTTATTTTTCTATTTCTAGAATGAGAAGCGAATTTTTTACTTCTCTATTTTTAGAATAGAATTTAAAAATGAAATTTTTCTCATCACTTGTCCTCACTATTAGTCGATTGCCCACCCACCACCACTAGCCGTCAATTGGTCGCCGTCCATCTGTTGAAGGTCACCGTTCATCATTTGCCACCGTCGGTTGCCATCCTCCATCCATCGTTATCGTCTGAGATGGAGTAATTTTGTGTCGTTATTAAACGAATTTTTATTCTAAACATAAAAATTGTGTCATTATCAAACGCATAATTTTGCCGAGAAACTCATCTAGAGAATAACAATAGGCCAGAAATTGATTTATGGAACAAAATAAGTTCTTGCGAAATCTCTGAAGATTTAATATTGATGCCGGTGCTGGTGCATGAAAATTCAAACCTACACACTGCCAATATCTAAAAAAAAGAGGTGGTGAGAAGGGGTTGGGATTTACTTTTTAAGTTTTTATGAACCGCGCATAAAAAAGAGACGGAGAGACGGCGCTTATACAGAGTTACAAGAGCGGCCACATAAAATGATTTTTAAAGCTGGAGTTACAGAAATGTAATTTGGCAACCGTGCCAGCTCGTCTCCCGTATCGAAAACGTCCCCCGAGTAACAGTCAAACATGTAGCAAAACGTCTCGGACAAACTATTGCGTCCTTAATCATGCTTAGAAAGAGAAAAAAAGAAAAAGGAGGGAAAGGACAGCGCCCAGGCGTCGACCCATACGAAGAGAGTCAAACATGCTAACCCAACGACCATCTCTCTCTCTCTCTCTCTCTCTCTATCTCAATTTACGAACACACTTTCTATTCACCAACGCACCTCCTTTCCAAGGAACCCTCTCTCTATTCACCAACAAATCTCCTTTTCAACCTCTCTCTCTTTCTCTATTCACGAACTCTCTCTTAGTCTCTCTCTCTCTCTCTCTCTCTCTCTCTCTCTCTATATTCACGAACACTTTCTGCTCACTAACACACCTTTTCAAGAACCCCCCTCTCTCTATCCATGAACTCTCTCTCTCTCTCTCTCTCTCTCTATTTACGAACACACTTTCTATTCACCAACGCACCTCCTTTCCAAGGAACCCTCTCTATTCACCAACAAATCTCCTTATCAACCTCTATCTCTCTCTCTCTCTCTCTGCCTCTCTCTCTCTCTATTCACGAACTCTCTCTCAGTCTCTCTCTCTCTCTTTATTCATTAACACTTTCTGTTCACTAACACACCTTTTCAAGAACCCCCCTCTCTCTATCCATGAACTCTCTCTCCATTTACGAACACTCTTTCTATTCACCAACACACCTCCTTTTCAAGAACCCCTCTCTCTCTCTCTCTCTCTCTCTCTCTCTACTAACTCTCTCTCTATTTACGAACACTCTTTCTATTCACCAACGCACCTCATTTTCAAGAACCCCCCTCTCTCTCTCTCTCTCTCTCTCTCTCTCTCTCTATTTACGAACGCTCTTTCTATTCATCAACACACCTTTTCAAGAACGCCTCTCTCTCTCTCTCTCTCTCTCTCTCTCTCTCTACGAACACCCTTTCTATTCAGCGGCACACCTTTTCAAGAAAACCCCCTCCCCCTCTCTGTCTATTCACGAACTCTCTCTCTCTCTCTCTCTCTCTCTCTCTCTCGCAAAGACAGTGCCCAGCAGATAACATCGATCTATACGAAAACGCGAGATCCGTTGTGTTCTCCGTCTCTCTCTCTCTTTCTCTCTCCCTGCTGCCCTTTGACGTGGCTTCATTAGAATTGTTATTGACCGCATGGAAACAGTATAAAAAAAGAATGATTTCTGGTCACCTGGTTGCGGAACGTAGGATTAGTGGGCTTTATATTCTCAGTGTTGCTTAAGAAGCCATAGCATTGTCGGGAACCGAACAGAGTTGCATACGATCGAGCACGACGGCTGAACCATGGACGCCGAAGCTTCATCGTAAAAATCTCCTCCCTTCTCCTGCTCACCTCAATCTCCGGCGTCTCCATGTTTCAATCTGCGCTTCCTTCTTTAACTTTTTTTGCTCTGTTTTTGCTTCTCTTTTCCTTTTCCTTTGTTGTCTTGGAAAGGTTTGAGACAAGCGAGATGCTGGGGACTTTTCTGTCTTCGACTCCTCTGCTGAAGGAGGCGTGGAGGGTGTGCAGCACCGCGAACGCCATGGGGTGCGGTGCCTTCGTGGCGGAGCAAGTCGGGGGCGTGGGGTACGTGGCATTCTCGGGCGTTCAAGAGATGCCGGTGCTCGGTTGGGATCCGAACTGCACCATTCTGGCACCGCTGGATGCAGCAGGCCACGGGCTGTTCCCGCCGCTGACACGCTGTTACGAAGGCGAAGAGCCGTTCATGGTCCACTCCGGAGTGCTTCACCGCTTCCTCCATTATCATTCGCGCAATGATCTTCAGAGCCAGGCTAGTTCATCGGCAACAACTTTACTTTATTTATCTATTTTTTTACTCTATCTGACCAAAAATAAAGTGAAAAGAAAAAGAGGAGATATCCCTCAACTGATCAGATCACTCAGTCTTGATTTTCGTCAAACTAGATTCTAAGATTAGTAATTCCTATAATTTTTCCTCTCCTTAACAGGTTCTACCATATTTATTAGATATACAAAATAATCTTTTCATATAGTCATGGACTCTATTCGAAAAGTTAATATTTTAAAATTTTCACAAGACTGATGATGCTAATGGTTAATTTATTTTTATATTTGAGCTTCTTTCTTGAAGCTATCTCGAACTTTTGCGAGTGCGACATCTCTAGTGGTATGTGCCGTATTCCCTTAGCATTTCTGAGCTCTATTTCTTCCTCTTTCTTCCCCACCATTAAAATATTAGAAAGTTATTTAGCCATGGGCTTGCTCGAAGTGGGCTGGCCAAGCTCAGGCCTGCGATTTTGGGTGCGATTAATTCAGCCTTTCCAATGGGTCCAAAAGAAATATAGGCGGTTTGGCAACCATTGGTAATGGGGTTCCAAGTTGAAAGGTATAAAATTAATCAATTACCTTTTTTGCCCTCGAAACCTTACTTAAAATCCAATTTTACCCCTCTTAATAGTAAAGCCGTAGCCTAGATCTCGTTCTCCTACGTTTCCATTGCTTTCTTTCGTTTGCACTCCACCCTTCCATCGCTCTCTCCCTCGCGACAGCTGCTCCTCACTAGACTGCGCTCTTCGCTCGCTCGTGCTCATTCTCTGCAGGTTCAATCTCTCTCTCACAGGTGGATCCGCTTTCGATAGATCTGTACATTGTGATGTTTGGGCTGAAAAGTAACCCGAGCAAGTGATGAATGGTGCTCGTGGTTTTTGGTTGCACTGTGATGTTTGATTTGATTCAATCTCTCCTCTCCTCCCTCTGTCTCTGGGTGCTTAGTTCTGAGTTCTTGGTTCGATTCTGCCGCATCTCCAGGTACTTGGTCAATAGGCTGATCGATTTTTGAGTTGAATCCGCTCTTGTCACGCGTCGTGTGCTGCTAGATCAGAATTCAAGATCCTCTAGTGTTTTATTCTGTCATGCGAAGAAGTTTTAGTGCTGATTTTCTATAATTCTTGATAAAGGCTCAAGAAAACAAGAGCCAATCGACGTGAGGGGTCCGTTTCTTGAACGTTTTGACTTTTGGGCTCTTCTGATAGTTTCTTGCTGAATATTGTGCCCCATGTGGTGATTGGCTTTAGTTGTAAATCATGCCTCCCACCCAAATACTAGCAACATGTTGGTTATCTTCCCTGCTACTGTCGTTTCTGATTTGCATTTGTACCCATTTTCTTTTCCAAATTGGTACTTAGATTTTTCTCCTTCCTTTGTGTGCAGTGTCTTTATGGTAATTAGTTGTTACTTCTTTTTTCTTTGTCTTGAAGACTTTATTGTGATTATATACGAGGCTTTTTAATATTTACCTCCTTCTGACTTTCCTTACTTGCACTCTCATTTGATTACAATTCCAAGGTATTTTGATTAAGCTTGGGCTGCAGATATATCCGCCCATTTGGTCCATGATAACCTCTGGGTCCGAATGTTGAATTACCGTGGATCCGATAGTTCCGGTTTGGAGTTATATCAAACCGAACCATTCTTCAGACAGATCTCCTGGTCATGAAGGGTACTCTTCTCATAAGAGTATCTAAATACAAGAGCCATACATATAAATACATTCTATACATGTGTTAAAACATGTTTGCACACTTGTCATCATCTGCTGAAATGATAGTGTGGTTTTAGCTTGTCAAAAGAACAGTTGCGTATGTTTAGCATTTGCTGTAGGGCCAATGATTTCCCACCCAATCTATTTGTGTAACTCTTCTAATCTGACATGATCTAGTGAAATTGATTTTTCAGGAAGTTTTTGAAGTATTGTAATGGATATTTTTTCAGGAAGCTTTTAACCAGATTTTAGGAATTCTTGAATATGCTTGCAGATTCATAGCTTGCTGGCTGAAACCAAGTCAATAGTGATCACAGGCTATTCCATAGGAGGATCAGTCGCATTCCTCACGGCTCTTTGGCTCCTCTCCTACCTCAAATCCATCTTCCCACCCCAGTCGGTCCAATGCATTGGTTTCGGCTCTCCTTTCATCGGCAGCGAGTCACTTTCCCGAGCCATCCTCCGCGAAAGATGGGGTGGCAGCTTCTGCAATGTTGTGTTGACGCACGATATAATGCCAAGGTTGTCTCTCGAGCAATCACTTGTTCTGACTCCCCTGTGGCAAACCCTCATAAGATTCTGGTACACGTCTATGATATCATCAACCTCTATGAATTTTGCTAACCTCCAATTAACTGAAGAAGGCAAGGCCTGGTTATTATCCTTCGCTGTGGCCAACATGGAGCACCTGGTACAGGCAGGGGAAGGCTCAGGAGGGAGGTTGTTTTGGCCATTTGGGAGTTACTTGTTTTGTTCATATGAGGGCACAATTTGTTTGGACAATGCTGTATCGGTCAACAAGATGATGCATTTGTTGCTGAGGACAGGCTCTCGAAATTGTATTGTTGAGGAGCACCTTAATTATGGGCAATATGTTGAAAGACTGACTCGTCAGTCTTTGAAGAGAATCTTCATGGAAGGAGATCCCCCTGAGTCAAGCTATGAAGCAAGTCTTTCGATGGCTTTGAACTCCATAGGGACCTATCAACAGGTAGGAGCACATCTTAGATCATCGATTGTGATCTGTAAGTCTATCAGTTTGGGCATTTTTTTCCTGGGTGCAATTCCTCTTGAGTTTAAAAGTTTTTTGATCCCCTCCTTTGCAGGTATCGATTGCACTGATGGCAAAAGATTGCTTGAAGATGGCGAGGCGAATAGGGCCCTCACCGGACCAGAATGCTGCTAAGTTAGCCATTAGGCTATCCAAAATCGCCCCTTATAGGTTGGAGATAGAGTGGTATAAAGCCTGTTGCGATAAGTCCGCCGAGCAAAGAGGATACTATGATCCTTTCAAGCAAAGGGGCGTCTCAAAGAGAGAGTCCCATATAAACATGAACCGGATCATGCTCGCTGCCTTTTGGGATGATGTCATATGCATGATGGACAGGAACGAGCTCCCACTCAACTTTCACAGAAGTTTAGAATGGGTAATTGAGGAGTCGCAGCTCTATAAGCTTCTTGTGGAGCCATTGGACATCGCAGAGTATTATCGGTCGGGGATGCATCGGAAGAAAGGCCACTACATAAGCAATGGAAGAGAGAGGAGGTATGAAATTTTGGATCAGTGGTGGACTGAGAGAGTTGTTACCGAGAAACTGGGCAATAGGAGGACCAGGTATGCAAGCTCGACCCAAGACACTTGCTTTTGGGCAAGGGTGGAGGATGCAAAGGAGTGGCTGGACAAAATCAGGAGGAAGAGTGACCCAAACAACCTGGCTTTTCTTCGGGAGAGACTCAATGAGTTTGAAGCATATGCAATGAAGCTGGTTGAAGGAAAAGAGGTGTCTGCTGATGTTCTGGCTAAGAATTCAAGCTTTAGTTCATGGTTAGAAGAATGGACAGCATTAAATCGAACTGGCCTTACCCAACTGATTCCAAGCTGGTTCACACAGAGATCGATTCGCTTCCTGGTACCATGCTGGTTCACATGGGGTCCGATTCGCTTCCTAGTAAAATATTTAGGAATTGGTCTTCAAAGGTTTGATTTCCGGTTCCATGTAGAACCAGTTTAAAAAAAAAAAAAACTAAGTTCTCATAACTTTCATGTCGTAGTCAATAAAAATAGGAAAGTCAGCATGGAAATCAAAATCAAAACAAAGGGATAGATGTAATAAAGACTTTCAGAAGAGAGGGGAGAAAAATGCATATGAGCATTCTTCAGCCTGCTCTTTGTGCAATTTTAGACATACTATGTTACTTGCTTCAATATTGGTAAAAGGTAGTGGAATTGAGGTTCATGGTGAGAGATATGGCTTAACAACAGAAAATGTACCTCCTGATTTTATATTGGGAGGTAATTGAGTGTTTTGTCTTCTGCAGCTGCAATATTTTTCCTTATTCAACTTGCCGCTTATTACTTCCAACACTGAAATATTTCTACTTAATAAGAAAACGTGAAGAGTCCACTTTAGCGCAAGGTTGTTGCCATCTTTATTTGTGCCAGAGCACAATAATATGATGCTTTGAATGGTGATACTGCATATGCCATCTGAAGCCACTCGTTGGATCAATTCACTGCACCAAGCTTTGCTAGATATTTGGAAGTAGAAATGCAACAGGAAAGAGAACAAGAAGCAAACAAAATAAGGAATCTACCTGAGTGCTAATGCCAGCGTTGAGGCCTATGGTTTCAAGCCTTAAAACAAAGGGGACCAATCATCTGTTAAAAAGTTCACAAAGATAAGATCATTAAATATCTTGAAAAAGCATCAACTTCTTTTCTAAAGGTAACCACCTAATAGCATAAATAGAACTTATATCAAGGAAAATTGCATTTAGTAGTGCAGAGGAATTTGTTCCTAACTTTATATAAATTCTGTTGGAAAACAGGACAGGATCTCAGTTTTGAGAAGATTTTTTCACATGCAGTACTTTCCCCTCGCTAAAGTGTACTTGTTAATCTTCTCCAGTCATTCCTGCAAGCTTCTCATGAAATAGAAGTGCAGAGAATCTCATTAACGTTCAAATTAGGCAACATATGCTTTGAAAAGATGTTTGCAGTTCGGAGGTAAATCAGCATAACTTCCTGTGTCCTTTATGTTTGCTTTTTGAGGTCGTGTTCCTATAAGACGTTATGACTACAGGTGTTTGTTTGAGACACAAAAAACATCCCTCCTTTCACATTTACATGCTCAGATGAACAATATTTTTTGCTAAGAGTAATGACACCACCTGCATATTTTTTTGGCCTTTCAAACAAGTTCTCAAGTGTGAAAAGGTACTGAAATCTGCAAACAAATATTATTAGGAGCCCCTGAGAACGAGCTGACTTGGGAAGACGAAACTAACACCAGGCTGATAAATGACAACGAGCGCAGCAAAAACACCGTATTAGGCGTGGTAAAAAGCTTAGCCTAATCAGTAACTACTAATCACCGATAGGAGAACACCTCGACATAAGAAATTCTTTTAGGTGTTTAGAAACTCGACGGGAATTATTCAAGGTCTCTTAGTCATCATTCACGGAGACTGTTTACAAAAAGCAGCTCACCCTTGTCTTTGCCTTATAACGTAAAGAGTGACGCTGTTTGCTTTTCCTGGATCACGTAGCCACAAGAGTCATTTAAGAGGTGAGGTTTGCCACTGAAACACAAGTAAACTTGTAAGATAAGGTGCTCAAAGATTTCTTGTTTACTCCGCTCCATAAGACGAAAATGCCTGAAACAGAATCTTGGAGTGCCCTCACTGATAGATGACGTCTAGATGTTAAAGTTTCACGGTCAAGTAGCATTGCAAGTTGCGCGGAAAAAAAGGCCGGATGGACGGAGTAAGCACTATTTGTTGCACATGCATGCACGAGGAATGACACAGAAGTATGTGATTGTATGCATATTTTAAGCTAACATATTCCACATTCTGCAATAGTTTCTTTGGATTAAAGAGGTCAAAGTTCAGTCCCTCTGCCACAGTCCAAGCACAAACCATCTTGAGTTTTCTCTTTTCGTTAGATCAACACCGATGTGACAAATTCAATTCAGTAGTGCATTACCCAGGAGTCGGCAACTGTGTGCAGAGCGACATAGAGCAAATGGTCACGTCATGATGGACTCTGATGTTCGTGTGGCAAGAACAGCATCAATAGAATGGAGAACTTCCTCCAACATCGTCCGTGTTTGGGTATCAAGAGGGCTCTCCGGCTTGTCTGAGTGAGCGATGTTTAAGAGATAGAGCTTCTTTGGGTTTTACACCCGCTCATATATTGAATTTAATGGATCCATGTCAGGCGAATATTTTGGTGTAACATGCAGGCCAAATTGACCTGCGGTTGTGAGCAATCATGCCGCATAAGGCAGTCAATGTAAAAGAGAATCGATCATCACTGGCCATCACCTCTACAGCTCAAAAATCTCTCTCTCGCTCTTGCTTGCTTATCATGTTGATCATCTCTTATTTCTTAGTATAGACTATTGAGTTCAATTTACTTACTGACAAATTTAGATAGGAACCTAATATTCCTAGCCTAAGAAACCATACTGTCACCATGTGTATGACAAATATTCATTGAAAAAACCAAAAAAATTTACTGCAAAAAGATACTTCACTTCGATGTTCCCTTTAAATACGACAGCTTCAAGCATGATGTCTACACTAATCTTCTCAACAGTTTCGACCAAAATCCAAATTTGTTGTTATTATTATTTTTTTTAATTTCTAGGGGACAAATCATCATCATCATCATTCACCCAAAAAAAAAAAAAAAAATCATCATCATCATTAGCTTTTAATGTGAAAAAATAAACCATATTTTTCATCTAAAATTACAACTGGCGTCACATTTTAAAGGTCTCACATTAGATTGCAAATTAACTTGGATTACACAATGTGATTTCGGCTATACTAATCACGTCCTCCGATGCAACTTGATCTTCTTAAATGGAAAATGGATCCTAGCATAATAATGTCAAGTCTTTAACGCCGAATGATTAATCTATCCTTTCTACTATAATAAGTTGTTAAAAAAAAAAAAAATCCCCCCACCCGATAGATCAGATCTTCCCTTTGCAATATAATTTCCTTGAACGATACTCTAGATTTCAAAGAATAATTTATTTGCGTTATTATTAACCCACTATCACCGCTATAAACCAACGGCGAATGAGGCACGGAAGTTCTTGAACAGGTTTGCATTTTCCATTTCTGAATATAATTTAAATAACCATTTAAAAAAAAAAATTTCTCGTTGCGGTGTTAAGAGCTTCCCGGTCTCTGCTCTGTATCCTTCTTGTCCGAAAAGTGTAAACCCATAAACCCAAAACCCCTCCACTCTCCTTCGTTTCATCTCCGTCCGAGGACGAGGCCCGAGTCCTTGCGAAATCTTCTCCTCCTAATTGCATTTTTCTGTAATATATCTGTGAAAGTCTCCACCGTGGTTTGGCTTCATGAAGTTGGTAAGTCTCTTTTTAACTGGTGTTCTAGTGCACCTCCTTCTGTCAATCGACGTTTCCGGTCTTCAAATTCAGTTTGATTTGAATTTGGAACATACCCTCTTATGCAGACGTGCTTGAGCAGAGGTAAAGGCTTTTACTTTCCCCAATGTCACATGCTGAGTGTCTGTGGGTTTAGGATCCTGATTGATTGTCCCCTGGACCTGTCTGCTGTCGCTGCTTTCGCCCCTATACCTCCCGGATTTTCTGCTGTGCAAGATGAAGAAGATTTTGGACATTCGGTCGATGAATCCGATGGCTGTGAATCTGGGAATGAAGAGAGGGAGGATACTGAGAACACCATGAATGCAAAGGCTTTGATTCGTTCCGAACCGTGGTACAAAACCGTGGCAAGCCTGCACTTGTGGAATCTCTCGTTCATCAATGTCATGTTGATCTCGAGCCCCACCAGGATGCTCAGGTTGCCATTTCTTACTCAAGCAAAGGGCTTCTCGGCAAAGGTAATCTTCATCTAGTTGATTGACATTTGAAGTAATTTTTACGTATATAGTTGAGTGTTAGTTTAACTATCGCTTGGTCTTGGATTTGTGTGTTAAAAGATTGTAACTTGCTTAAGATCCATGCTTTTACCATAGGTATATGTAACCGAGGTGTTAAAAATTTTGGATGTGTGCATTACAAAAGTATGGTTTTGATATTAGTTATAGTTTTTGGTTAGTGATGTTGTGTGCAAGTGTATGGTGTAGTTTATAGATGATGGACAAGGGATCAATTAGGATAATTGAAGGACAAAGAACATGGGATATGAGAAATAATTTCATTAGTTGGATAAAATAATTTTACAATAGTTGAAGGAAGTGTTGGTGGAGGAGCTTCATAATATGGAGTATTATCTCATGCTCCTCTCACTATGTTACATTTGTTGTTCTACTATGCTCTCCCATCTTTCCTATTTATAGAGTGCTCTACCAACATTCTAGATTTGTGTAGAATGTTGTCCACTTTGGCTTAATCTAGAGGGTTCTAGATTGTAGTTTATCCTCCCTTCTTCTAGAGAGATCTACACATGTGCTTCTACATTTTTCTCTTTCTTCCAAAAACTTCATCTAGGGAATTTTAGAAGTTTAGCAACTCTAGGAAATTTTAGAAAATGGATTACCATTTCCAACACTCCCCCTTGATCCATTTTCAGGATACTTCGAATATTGTAGTTTGTCCCATGTCTTTTATTCCGTCTTCGTTCCACGATCCCTTGTATCCTTTTGTTGGCACACTCGCACCTGCTTTCGAATGTCCATGTCTTTTCTTCAACGATGGCCCATATGTCTCGGGACATCAAAATGCTCTTAGTTATAGTTGTTAGCTTGAGCTTTGGCTCTGGCTCTCGTAGGCTCTGGCTCTGGCTCCGACTTTGATTATGGCTCTGGCTCCGGCTCTAGCTCTCTTGGCTCTTGCTCGGGCTCTAGCATTTGATTCTGGCTTTGGCTCTGACTCTGGCTCTGTTGGCTCTGGCTTAGGCTCTGGCCTTTGATTCTGGCTCTGGCTCCAGCTCTGGCTTTGTTGGCTCTCGCTCGGGCTCTGGCCTTTTTAGTTGAGAATGGTGAGGACAAACGCCCATAACCATCCGATATGCCTAGCTTTGGCTTCACGTTCCCTTACACCTAGCTCAGTTACGAACCTAGGTGCATCTAGCTTTGATACCATGTTAAAATTTTTTGGATGTGCACGTGCAGAAATATGGTTTTGGTAGTAGTTATAATTTTTGGTTAGTGATGTGTGTGCAAGTGTATGGTGTAGTTTATAGATGATGGACAAGGCACAAGATATGATAATTAAAGGATAAAGAACATGGGATATGGAAATTAGTTTCATTAGTTGAACAAAATAGTTTGATGGAGGTACAGTAGAGATCTATGACTTCTCATTGTGGAGGGTTCACCTCACACACAAGGTGGAGGGTTTTCCCTCACACTCTTAAATGATCAATTACAAGCTTACTTATAGGCATGAATTCACTACCATACACAACTGACTTTGTACAAAAAATTAATATAAAATTACAAACTTGCTTCTTTATCTCCTGCTCGTGCGGCTTCTTCGGATCTTCTAGTGGCTTTCCATTTTTCTTCATTTTTCTAATCTCAGCACCTTTTGTTGACTTTTCTTTCAAGATTTCCCATGCACAAATTTCCTATGCACGAGACTTCTCTAGTTTGTTTTCCTTCAGCCGCTATTCTTGACTTTTATCTAAGGTTTCCCACTTGAGTCTTCTCCAATTCCCACGTGAATGTTAGTAGTTTCTAGATTTTGTTGAAAATGGATCACCAATTCCAACACGAGGCAGCAATGAAACTTGGGAAACTTATGATGGAATGAGGACTTCAGGCAGTTGTATGGATCTGAAGAATTCACTAGTCCTTACTAGATGAAGTGGGAGGAGCTGGAATCACTTCCTCCTGCAATGAAGGAGATAGTATTGGGCACTGATGGGATTGAGATTGGTGGATGGATGCCATTGTATATGTAAGGAACAGCCTTCGTTCGGTGGTTCTGTTTTGTAGCTAAATCGCATATAAGATGTGGCTTGATAGTTTATCATGGCTTAGATCCTCATTGTAACTATCTGCAAATCATAAATACTAGTTTTTTCTCTCGGCCCCTCCCTTAGTCATGATAGAGCCCAAGCTTTTTAATGGGCGTTAGATTCAGATTAAATTTTAATGTTGGGAGTTTGTCCTGTAGCCAAGGATTAAAATGCCTTTTCTTGTTAGATGACTTTCTTGATAGGTCATGCATCTCTAAATTAAATGCGCAAAGGCTCACATATTGTAGTTAGAAGCTTTGGCCGTTGAAGATTATGAAGCATTGGTATCCTTGCATTTTCCTAGTTGTGATCGTGCTTGTTTCATACTACTTCTTACCTTCCTTCCTAGAAACTGCATTTTCGTTTGTTTGATAACATTTTAAGAGATAGCGATGAAGAGTGCCTCTTGGTGCAGCTAACGTAGAGGATTATGTTAAGAAGGTTCAAAGACTCAAATAAGTGGAAGTGGCATCTTATAGTGGCACAATAAGAATGCGTTTGGTAACCATTCTATTCTCATAAACAATTTCCACTTAGAAATGATTTTTTTTTTTTTACTCATGAGAACAATTTTTAAGTATTTGAAGGCGTTTGATAATTGCCAAAAATTTCTATTCTTAGAGTAAAAATGCATTTAGTAAAACCCTTAAAATTTCTAGTTCAAATCATTTTCTTTTAATCTTTTAATAATTTTTTAAAATTTTTAAAATTTTTCTCTTTTTCTTTTCTTTTTCCTTTTCATCTTCTCCTTCCTTTGGTCACTAGCCATGGCCAGGGATCGGCCAAACGAGGGCTAGCGACCTCGTGGGAGCGTTGTCGACCCCTAGTGACTTGATCCACAATGAGGCTTGTTGGCTCCAACCTCGCTATGAGCTGAGTGAGATCAAGTAATGTCGACTGGGCAGGTGGCCTAGCCGAGCTTGGCCTCACTAGATCTGGGTGAGGTCGATCTCGCCTAGCTAAGGCCAAGTCAAGCCTCGCCTAGCCATGGCAAGGCTCGAGCTGACAAGCCTTACCCTAGCTACGCTTTGACGAGGTTGCTGGCCATGGCTAAGGTTGACAATCGGCCAAAAAGGAAGAGGAAAGAGAAGAAAAGAGAAGAGAAAAGAAGAAAAATTAGATTTGATTTTGGAATTATTTTTAGAAATAAAGAAGCATTTTTTTTTAAATTTTTTGATTGTGTTCTAGAAGGAGGAAAGAGAAGAAAAGAGAAGAGAAAAGAAGAAAAATTAGATTTGATTCTGGAATTATTTTTCAGAAATAAAGAAGCATTTTTTTTAATTTTTTGATTGTCTTCCAAATTTATTTCCGGGAAAAAAAATTTATCAATAAATGTCTATTTCAAATCTATTCCCAAGAACCAAATAATAGAATCAATTACTATCTAGACCATTACAAACAAGCCTTAAGTGTAGACCATTACAAACAAGCCTTAAGTGTCAAACCAATCGGCACCACATTGGAAATAGAAGCCTGTAATTGAACAATAAGGTATCTGGATGGAACGATAAGATTTATCTCGAGCTTTGAATTTGTTCCTAGTCATACTTTGGAGTTTAATTCTAGCGCTCTTTGATCATACAATGTACTAATATATTCAGATTTTTCCTTTTTGGATATCTTGGAAACAACCAACAAGGGTATAATTACACTACTCCTGAGGGTTCTTCAACTTTGAGGCAACCCATTGTATTGAGTATATCTCCTCTTGGGTTAGGAATACTATGGCCAAATGCATGGTTGTATAGTGTAGTACCATTTGATTCTTCAAGCTCTTCATTTTTTCTAATAAGGTAGATTTTGACACTTGGCATCTATGAGATTAAGATGTGAGTTTACTGTGATGAAACCAGTGATTTGGAGGAGCTCTTACTTCATGTTGATGAGAACTCAGAGGAAATGGACAACTTGAACTTTGTATGCTCCTGTGCAATTGATGTTGTTAAAGCCGGTGAATTTGTACTCATTCCTAAAGGACAACTTGGAATAATCCTACAACTCTTGGAGTAGATATCTATTTGCCCGGAAAATCACATTATAATGTATTATCGGTTTGCATTTAAAATTTATATTGTGACATCAATCTTTTCTTATTTTAGTATATATCAGATAAAGCCAATGCTTCAAGCATGAAGTCTAAATTTCACTTGAAATGAACTTAATGATGTTGATAAAAGAGTCCGAACTATTTGTGTTCCTACGCAAGAAATCACCTAGACCAAGTTTTTTTTTTTTTGGATGATGAAAATAACCTAGACCAACTATATGCTTAGGTTGTTTCCTATAGTTGCACCTTCAAAAAAGTCAGGTAAACAATTAGTATGCTATGTTCAAACTATCTGCTAAAACCCTGAACGAGCTGTGAGCACTTTATATTTGGCAGTTTGTCCGCATTGGATGCCCTGAACATGTCTTCATCTGGTTAGGATTTGACGATGTATTAGTTAGTTCGATTGGCTGTCGCCACATTTCAACTTTTAACCAATATAACTCGATGAGAGTTGCTGATTCTGCATATTGTACATTCAGATTACTTGTCTTGCTTGTGTGATGGGTTTTACATGTAAAGATGTGGGAACTTCTTTTGCACATTCGAATAGCAATGCGATCTTGTGCTTGAGAACCACAGAGAGCAACAAACGTGATTCTCCTATTGTTTTGCTGGATAAAAATCATCGACTGTGGTCAACGTAGTAGTGTTATCTTCTAGGTGGTCCTGCAGTTTTAGTCTTGGGATTTTATTTTTTGCAATTGCTTTTGCAAATTGGAGTTCAGGTCGCTCTCCCTGCTGCAAGCAGAGTCCATGTCCAATGTACTTCCTGAATGAGATGTTCCAGAATGAAAAGGCAATTGGTATTTTCGGAAAAGTGGTTCTTCAGAGTTCTTTGTCTTATAACTTAAAAAAGTCCTTGTAATACCACTTGTTCTCTCAATAGGTTTTCTATATTTGTTATCTCGTCGGTAGCAGAAGAGTTATTGGCATATACCAACATAATACCCTAAGGGGGTGTGCAAACAAAGGCAAGAAAAGGTATAAAATTGAGGGGTGTATGATTAATATACGTAGGTAGTTTCCAACTGATCATTTACATTCCCAAGTAAAAGCTGATATTTTGTCGATGAATTGTCCTTCACAGTTGTTTTCTGGCGAGCCTAGATGCTCCCTTAGTGAGTTCTTATGTTTGAACACTTCTTATTTAGGGTTAATATCCTAAAAAACCTCAAATTGGTACATCTGTAATAAATTTACTCAAAATTCTTTTTTTTTACCATGAAAAACCATAAACTAGTACACATATGACAAATTTACTCTGACTAACCATAAAAAAACAAAAAATTGGTACATTTATGACAAATTTACCAAAAACTAATTTATTTGACCGCAAAAAACTCAAAACCGGTAAATTTGTAATAAATATACCCTCCACTAAATTGGATTAATACAAAAAAAAATCACAAAAAGTGTAAATTGTGACAAATAGAGCGTAAAATCCCAAATTTGTATATTAATTAATTGTCATGTGTCATTTAACTTAATAATTTAACAATAAAATTTAATAAAAGTTAATAGAGGGTAAATTTATCACAGGTGTACCGGTTTGAGGTTTTTCAAGATATTAACCATTTTATTTAATAAATTCGTATTTCGACCAAAAAAATAAAAAAAACAGAGAAAGGCTGCAAACTATGAAGCTTGGACACGCTATCCGAGCTTCCGTCTCTTGTCTGACATGCTCGGACACGCTCAGAATGTGGTTAAATCGTGTCAGATTTTTCGATGTATGGTCAACTTTTTTCGACACGTTCTAACTTGCATGCCCAAGAGAGGATCGTTGATGACAAGTGGAGGGAGGGGGAGAAACGAGGGAAAGAAATCAGAGGGGTGACATGGGGTGGAAGAGAAAATTAAGGGAAATGACATGCCATTCGAGGGAGAAATGAGGAAAAGAAACTGCAGGGGGAGGGGTGGGTTTGAGGTGGCATGGGGAGAGAGAAATGAGGAAGGGAAATAAATTTTGGACAATGAGGGTTTGGGAAAAAAAAAAGAGGAAAATAATTTTTGGATGGTGATATTATATTTGTTAAAAAAATAAATAAATTAGCTAAAAATAGTTTTCAAAAATAAAAATACTAAAAGTTAAATAATGATAAATTTTAATTATTATAGAAGATCATAGATTTTTTTTTTTAAAAATAAATTGATTATAATTTTTTGTTAGTTATTAATTTCTTTTATAATTTTTTGTTAAAGTTAGAAATATGTTCTCAAATATGGATGCACATTAACTATTAATATGTCTTTCAAATTTCTTATGAATATTTATTAATATTAGTAGTGCAAATTCATTGTAAGTTCTTTTTTATTATTTATTTATTTGTGAATTTGAATCAAATTAATTAAAAATAAAAATATTCATTTAATATATAACGTGTCTCAATGTGTTGAAATTCTCTATTTTTTAAAAATGACGTGTTGGCGTATCATGTCGTGTTGCGTATTCGTGTCGCGTGTCCGTACTACTTAGACTACAAGTGTATCCTGCAATTTACTCCCCTGAGCTATTGTCTGATAACCTTGTCTTTCGACCATGCATCTCGTCACCAAATCGTATCCTTGGATAGCTGTTAGAATGTGTGCGGACTTCAATGGTAGGAACCAAGCATCGTATTTTGTCGTCCTCACTGGAGTTCGCGACTTGGACCTAAGTTGGTCCTTAAATTGCTCAATGGAGGTAAAGGTGGGAGAACCGCCCAAGGGTGGGAGACCTCGTACTTGCCTCCCCATCCTCTCGGTTGGGTGGTTAGACATAGAGGGGGAACATGGGGGTCCATAGGCAGTGAAGGTGGGTAACCAATCTCAAAAACATTGCGTCTATGGAAACATAGGCTACGATTGGGCTTGCATGGGGTAACCAATCCCTATCCCTCGCCCGGTGTGATATAGAGTGGGTGAAACGCCCATTGCTTGTTTGCCTCACCTAACGGCATAGTAGCATAACTTACTGGGCAAACAAGTCCCCCAGGTTATGATATTGTGCTGTTGCACAGACATTTGCGACTTGGCTGACCTGAGCAGGTCTTTAAACTGCTCCCCCGATAATGACGAGGTACCCTTGGGGAGTCTTCCCCTAATGGGGTACTAGCTGAACTAGGTAGGGTCGCCCTACAAAGGGGACCCCCCAACCGTAAAAAAAACTAATGGGGGTAGAGGTAGTTCCCGTGCCTCAATAAATATAGCAGCTGGGTTTAAAACCCGTAAGACTAGACCTGAGCAGGTCATTAAATTGCTCCCCTAGTAATGGTGGGGTACCCTTGGGGAGTCTTCCCCTGGTGGGGTACCAATTGAATTGGGCAGGGTTGCCCTACATAGGGGCCCCTTGACCGTAAAAAACTAAGGAGGGTAGAGGTAGCTCCGTGCCTCGATAAATATAGCGGCTGGGTTTACAACTTGTAAGACTAGACTTGAGCATGTCCTTAAACTGCTCAATGGAGGTAAAGGCGGGAGAACCGCTTAGGGGTGGGAGACCCTGTACTTACCTCCCCATCCTCTCGGTCAAGTGATTAGACGTAGACTGGGAACATGGGGGTCCATAGGCAGTGAAGGTGGGTAACCAATCCCAAAAACACTGCATCTGTGGAAACACAGGCTATGACAAGGCTGGCATGGGGTGACCAATCCTTGTCCCTCGCCCGGCGTGGTATGGAGTGGGTGAAACGCCCACGGCTTGTTTGTCGAACCTGACGGCACAATATCACTGGAGTTTGCGACTTGGCCCACTTGTCCATTTGCATAGACGTTGGCATGGGGATGAAAAGTCATTACTCATCTGGGGGTGCTAATATGTTCCATCACTCATTCCTATTTTTCAGCGAATAGAACCATTCAACAAGACCTTTTTGTTCCATTTGCAGGAGGGCATGGATAGTGATATAGCTCTCTTGCCTTTTGATCATCCGATGGAGATGAAGATGAAGGTCCTTCGGTGTTCATTTCTCTCGGGAATAGTGTGAGGACTAGGCATTAGCTATTTCGCCTTTTCTTCATGAGGATGGAGTTGTATCTCACTTTCGGGAATTACGTTGCTTACACGAGTAGTGTAACGATAAAAAAAGGGAAGTTCACGGGAAAGTTCTGAAGATTTATTATAATATGAGTGCCGGTACATGCAAAGTCAAATCTAGACAAACCAAAGGCAATGTTATATTAATTCGATTATATATTTCACGGTTTTATAGTCGCATGCATTTAAAAAGCACTAAACTGGTCATTGATTTAAGTAAAAGCCTAGTAATGTCGAATTGCCGATTGTTCTGTCTGGCAGTTTATGTCGGAATGATGCAAATATTTTATTTGAATTTTTTAGGCAATTTTTGCTGGGCTTTAATTAATTATACCGCGGCGAGGCATTTTCAATTCCACATAAGGAATTTCTTTTGGCCAATCAAATGAGTGAAACTTATACCACATGCGGGTGGCACGCTACTGATTCAGGCAATAATTTTCCCCTCTGATGTTGCGACAAAATCTCAAACCTCTATTAGCCCGTCTATTCCATATAACATAAAAACAATGAAAATGACACAAATGATCCTTAAATTTTGATTCGTTATGTTTATCTCTAAACTCTTAATTCGTTTAATGTCACCCTTGAAATTTTAAACATTTTATATTATCTAAGGATTATATTAAATATTTATCAATAGTTCAAGGACTACACTAAATAAATTAAAAGTTTAAAGATGATATTATAATGTTGGCCAAAATTTAAGGGACATGTTGAAGAAATTAAAAGTTCGTAAATAAGGATTATTTGTGATACTATTCCTATAGAAATGAAGGATGAGTTCACAACCAACTCGTCTTTAGAAAAGTTTCCCATCCCCAAACGTTTCAAATGACTTATTATAGCAGAGGGGTCAGTTGGCTTGAGCATTACAGTGGGCCTTCCTCCATTTCGTATGTGATCAAGGACAATAGCGAAGGGCCTCGGGCGAAGAATAACGCCACAATGCACGGGGGCATGTTTGCTTTATCACTTTGTTTACACTGTATGTCCTTTCCCGTTGAAATTAAATCGCAATCCACATGTTGTGAAAAGTCGTCATAAAATTTGTCGGTACACGTACGTGCCAATATTTAACTATTGTGAAATCGACAAGTCTCGAATTTAGGGGCAGCAAAATTTGAATTAAGGGTAAAGTTAAAAGAATAAAACACTTCACGGCTGACGTGGTGGTGACTTACGGCCAAAGTCGGAGACTAACGATGGAAAACGCCAAGTACGCCCTGACTCGTGAAGCACACCCTCGTGCTGGCGATGACGCTCGTTGGAGACTAGACGTGCTCGGATGGGGACCAATATGCAATATGGTAACTTCAGGGAACTCTAACGCTAGTCTGTAAAGATACATGCCCAGCATAATTATTTCCGTCATTGATTTGGGAGAACGATATAAATGATCTCTAAACTTTGGTCTAATATATAATATAACTCATAAACTTTTAATTTATTCAATATAATTTTTAAATTATAATTCAATATGTAATATAGTCTTTGAATTATTAACTTATTCAATATGGTCTCTAGATTTTTAGTATATATATATATAATCCCAAAATTATATGAAAACGTTCAATATTTTCATTCCATTAATTGAAGTTCAATTGCAATATTGAATAATTTTATATTGTTTATGGACTAAATCGAACAAGTACACATTGAGCAAATTAAAAGTTCAATGATTATATTATACATAGGGTTATAGTTTAGGGACCACTAAGCAAATTAAAAGCTTAGGACTATATTGCATATTGAGCCAAAATTTATAGAACTTTTACGTTAGTTTTCCCCGCCCATCATGACGGGTGATTCTCTCAAAAGTAATAACCAGTCTGGAAAATTGTCCAAAGAGTTATAAACTTATTATACTTTTGCCAATTTATACCTAAACCTTTCACTTTTTACTAAATGAATCTATTTAGCCGATTTTGGTTGAAATTCGCTAACATGGACATCGAGCATCCTATGTGGTACGATTGACACTGAGATGGCAAAATTTATCATTTTAAAAATATATATTTTATATTTGAATTTTATTTTAAAATTTTTTCTCTTTTTTTTCCCCTCTATCTCTCTTCTTCCTCTCTGCAAGTTGCCTAGCCTCTGACTATCGGCCAAAGGCTCGACCGGTGAGAGTCAGCCTTGCCATCCTCAGGCGAGGTCGCCCTCACTAGGAACTAGCAAGGGGCAACCTCGTCACCCTCACACGAGGTCAAAGGGATGACCTCGCGGGCCTTGGGCAAGACTTGTCCTCGCCAAATCTAGCTTGCCTTCCCAGATCCAATGAGCGCAAGCCTCACCCTCACCCAAGGCTTGCGAGGTTGTCTTTCTATCCACGTTAGTGAATTCCAATTAAAATTGGCTTGATAGACTCAATTAGCAAAAAGTGAAATTGTTTAGAACTCATTTGATATAATTAAAAGGTTTAGAACTGAATTGATAAAAGTGCAATAAGTTTGGTATTAATGCAAATGGTCCCTACAAAGAATTGGCCACTTCCTTTGTCGGATAAGGGGCGCTAGTCTTTGGCTTTATCAAGACATGGGTGCAAATGTGCTTTCAAAATTGCACCGAAATACATGGGAATGCAAGCCTAGGCACTGCTCATCTTACCGCTTGACATTCCGAAGCCCTTCGAGGGCAAATGAATCCACGGACAATCTGAAAGCAACGATACTTCCCCATGCATTTCACGAGGTCCCTTCATAGATTTAGTTAACTTACGCGGGAGACCGTACTGGGGAGTCGGCAGCACCCCATCCGAATTCCACGTCTCAATTGCCTGGAACTTGCGCGGCATGTGGGCGATGAGATTTGACAATTCTAATCTTTTGAAAGGGATGACGAGGTTTCTATGGATCAAATTAGCATGCAAGGCCTGGTCAAATTAATAGGAATTTTATTTTAAAAGTTTCCAGGACCAAAAGTTTTAACATCGTCAAAATCACTCCATCAAAGATTAAATTTATATAATGATTGGAAGAATGTATTTGAGGAATTTGATTGATCTCAATGAAATATACGAAGCACTGCATGCTAAGTGGAAAATTGTCTAAAAAGTCATAAGTTGATTATACTTTGACTAATTCATTTCTAAACATTTAGATTTTGTCAATTGAATTATAAATCTTTTGACAATTTATCAATTGAGTCCATATGACCAATTAAGTTATAAATTGCCGACGTGAACATTAGTTGTCTTATGTGATGTTGCCAACACTATCACGAACACATAGTTGTCTATGTGGACGAGGGTAAAGCCCTTGCCAAATCTAGGCAATGGCTGCCCGCAGTCGGTAGGGCTACAATGGCCCTTGCCCAAGGACTAAATGGCACCATTAGCAGTGGCCCTCACCCAAGTGGGAAGGCCTTTGTGGCCAAAGAGGGCTGCTAGCACCAAAAATAAAACAAAACAAAATAAAATAAAATAAAAATATTTTTAATTAAAAAATAGTTTTTAATTAAAAAAAAAATTATCCCATTCAACATCAATGATATCACTTGGCATCCAGGTCAATGATTTCCAAACAAAATTGATCGAAATGAGTCAATTAACAAATTGTCAAAAGTTTTGTAACTCAATTGGTAAAATTGGAAAGTTTAAAATTGAATTTGTCAAAGTATAATAGGTTTATAACTTTTTTTAATAATATCTCTCATGCTTACATGATGTTACAAAGTGGAAATTGACATTTAGATAAATGAGTCATATTTTATTCCGACAATCATTTAACACATCGATTACTACATTAATTTGTGAAATCAATTTTACTATGATTGGTATTGCTCGTTACAGACTTTCCTTTTTTTCGTATGGTCCCTCTTCAAAGAGAGAGGAAGAGATGGAGTTGCAAGAAGGGCCAGAGAAAGGTAGCAAGCAAAAGGAACTCTCCTAAGCATAGTGATTCAAAAGAAAACGGATTTTCAAAGGCGGAGTCGCAGAGAAGTGATTTGGCAACCATGCCAGCTCGTCTCCCGTGTCGAAAACGTCCCCCGGAGTCACAGTCAAATGAACAGCAAAACGTTTTTCTCGGACAAATTATTTCGTCCTTAATCATATTTTAAGAAAAAGATGGAAAAAGACAGCGCATGGCATATAACGGCAATCCATACGAAGAAATCCCCCAAGCTGACTCCACGACCTCCGTCACGTTCTCCATCTCTCTCTCTCTCTCTCTCCTGTCTTTCCGCGAGTTTCTCTTCCTCTATAATCAACGTCCAATCTTCAGGAAAAGATCCAACTCGCCGGCCAGGCCTACCGTCCTGGTAGCCTGGTAGGTGTCCGACTTGACTCCCTTCACAAGGTCGACATCATAATTGCGTTACGGGGTTGAAGTTCATTTCGCTTCCCGCTCTCCATCATCTCTCTCCCGTCTGTTGTCTGCGAGTTCCCTCGTGTCTGGAAATCAACGACCCATCTTCAGGATGATCCAACTCGCCGGCCTGGCCTCACGTCTTGGCGGGTCTCCGACTCAGACCCCGACTCCCGCGACTTGACCCACTTCTCAAGGCCGTCATCATTCAAACGATAACAAATTCAGGGTTGGTATTCATTTCATTTCCCACTCCACGGGCAAAACAGGGAACCATGGACTCCGAAGCTTCATCGTAACAGCCTCCTCCTCCATTCTCCTGCTCACCTTGATTTCCGGCGTTTCCACGTTTCAAATTACGTTTTCATCGTGTCAACGTAGCCTCACTTGGCATGTTTCAAACAATGTAGTCCAATGGCTATTTACGGTGATCTTGCTTATTGAAATGGTATCGCGTAGCATGTGGATCTACCTAGACTATTGATCACGTGGACGTGCATAATAAACAGCTTTAATATTAGCAATTTGCGTAGTCTATAGATAATGTAATATAACTTGAATTAATCTTCCATCTTGTATTAAGTGAATGGACTTCTTCCAAAATCATCTAAAGTCACAACTCTTTAAGGCAACGATAGCATCAAATGGGCCGGACATCATGGTTTATAAATATATGGTTGATAAGCAATAGTTACGCATCATATTTGCTTTATGGGTTTGGTACTAAAGAGTGCTATACTTTTTTTTTTTTGAATGTGTAATAATTAATTTACTTTCGACCCCTATAATTTTGAAATATTTGAATTATTACATAATGAAGCAAAATTATCGATAAGAATACATAATGTGAAGAAACTGTATAATTTTTTTTATGGAAAGAGAACAAGATTTTCATACTTGAACGTAATGCGTGTCATTGAGAGGGAGATCCAAATATTTGCAACATCTTACCTAGCTATGGAAAATAGAGGGCATAATTGTACGGGACTACCATAGAATTTCCTCAAATTCCCGGGCATACTTGTCTAGGCATTTGATTTTATTGACAACTAAATCAATATTAGGTGAATTTTAGAGTCTATAAAATATCCTAGTAACTTTATTGGTTAGTTAAGATGGGAATCATGAGATTAAGCGAAAAAAAAAACTATTAACTATTTGACTTCACTAAAATGAAAAGTACTATTTTAGTTTTAGGAGATTTAAACAGTTTTACAAGATTTTAAGGGTGCACATAATAACCATTCCATTTCTCTGTTTTCAATTTTTCAATTTTGGGAAACATATTTGGAACAAAAACTCGTTTGATAGTGCAACTTTATTTTTTTATTTCTAAAACAAATTTTTGGTCTAGAAATAAATTTGGATAAGAGATTAGAAGTAAAAATTATTTACTTTTATATTTTTGGCACAAAAAAAAAAAAAAAACTCTTCTCTAACCCTCACTGCTAGTTGGCCACCCACCCACCATCCACTGCTGCTTGCCATCTGCCCGCCATCCACTGTTACTCACCGTTTGCTGCAGTCACTCGCCATAGCCACTTGATGTTCACCATGCACCACTAACTGCTCAAGAGAGAGAAATTTTGTATCGTTAGCAAATGAATTTTTATTTCGAGAGCATAAAATTTGTATTGTTATCAAACGCGTATTTTTATTTAAAACTCATTCAAGAACAAAAATAGAAAAATTAATTGTAGTTAGAAATTGATTTATGGAACAAAATAGATGTCATTTGCATTCTAAAAGGTCTCATAAGTCAAGTTTTAGAGTGTACAAAATTAATAGACATTTCAAAATTCGTACACCATGACAAGAACATAATTAAAAATAAAAATTTAAAAGTCGTTCTAGCTAGACATATCTTTGAAAATGGGAAGGCAAAGCCACTCCCACAACGGAGACAATGACGAGACCAAAACATTCGACAGAAAGAAGAAGAAGAAGCAAAACACGGGTCAAATACACAAAGAAACCTCGTCCTATAACTTACTTTTATTAGCCTCCGGTCAATTACGGCACCTATGATAATCATTTCATTTCTAGCCAAAATTATTTTTCTATTTCCAAAAAATAGGTTTGAAATAGGAATCTATTTGGTAATGTAATTTATTTTCTATTTTTAAGCAAATTTTTAGTTCATAAATAGATTTAGAATATAAAAAATTTTCACTTATTTATTTCTAGAGTAGAAATGTAAAATCAAAATTTTTCTCATCGTTCGCTTTCGCTACTAACTAACCGCCCACCCGTTGTCACCAGCCATCCACCGCTGGCACTTGAGAGGGAGAAAGAATTTCTATTCTGAGAGTAGAATTTTTATATTGCTATTAACTACCTATTTTTGTTGAAAAACTTATCCAGAAAATCTGATTAGAAATTGATTTTTGGAACAAAATGGTTCTCATCCATGCCTTTAACAAAGAGATGAGTTGCTGCAAAATTTCCGAAGATTTAATAGTAATACCAGTGCTGGTGGATAAAAATTCAAACCTATATTCTTGAAGTGCCCTCACTAAAAAAGTGATGGAGAGAAACGGTCGGGAGATGGCGCGAAGATGGTGTAAGAGCGGCCACTGGAAGGTACAAGCAACTCTCTTGATCTTGACCATGTGACTTGGCCACCATGCCAGCTCGTACACTGTTTCGGAAGTATCCTCCAAGTCATCGTCAATTACGAAAGCAACTGGTTCTTCGGAAATATCCTCCAAGTCATCGTCAATTATGAAAGCAACTGGTTCTCTCTCTCTCTCTCTCTCTCTCTCTCTCCCCTGGTGCTTTGACGTGGCTTCATTATAGACGTGGCTTCATTATAATTGTTATGCAACACTGAGAAGAGAAACGGGTACAAAACTGCTTTCTCTTAAGAAGCCATAGGATTGTCGGGAACCGAACAGAGTTGCATACGACTGAGCACGACGGCTGAATCATGGACGCCGAAGCTTCATCGTAACAATCTCCTCCCTTCTCCTGCTCTCCTCAATCTCCGGCGTTTCCATGTTTCAAACTGCTCTTCCTTCCTTAACCTTTTTGCTCTGTTTTTGCTTCTCTTTTCCTTTTCCTTTGTTGTCTTGGAAAGGTTCGAGACAAGCGAGATGATGGGGACTTTCCTGGCTTCGACGCCGCTGCTGAAGGAGGCGTGGAGGCTGTGCAGCGCGGCGAATGCGATGGAGAGCGGTGCCTTCGTGGTGGAGCAAGTCGGGGGCGTGGGGTACGTGGCATTCTCGGGCGTCCAAGAGATGCCGGTGCTTGGTTGGGATCCGAGTTGCACCGTGCTGGCGCCGCTGGATGCAGCAGGCCACGGGCTGTTCGCGGCGTTGACACGCCGCTACGAAGGTGAAGAGCCCGTCATGGTTCACTCCGGAGTGCTTCACCGCTTCCTTCATTATCATTCGCGCAATGATCTTCAGAGCCAGGCTAGTTCATCGGCAACAACTTTACTTTATTTATTCATTTATTTCTTTTTTACTTTTTTACCTTATCTAACCAAACATAAAGTAAAAGAGATAGATATCTCACGACTGATCAGATCACTCAGGAAAATCAAATGATAATTTTCGTCAAACTATATTATGAGATTAGTAATTCCTATAATTTTTCCTCGCCTTTCTAGGTTCTACATATTTTTCCAAATTCATTAGAAATTCAAAATTATCTTTTCATATTGTCATTGACTCTTTTCAAAAAAGTAATCATATAAAATTTTTGTGAGACTGATGATGCTGATGGTTAATTTTTTATTTTTATTTTTATTTCTGAACTTCTATCTTGAAGCTATCTCAAACTTTCGCGATGGCAACATCTCTAGTGGCAGTACCTTATTTCCTTTTCATTCTAGAGCTCTTTTTTTCCCACGATTACATTATGGAAAAATTCCAAATAAGGGCTTGAAGTGCTATCATTTAAGAAAATAAGAGTCTAAAGTGAAAATTATTTCAAATAATGGTATAAAGTTACCATATCGGTCTAAAAAAAGAGCCTAAAACGATTATGGTTATTTTAAATAAGGGCCTAACCTCATCAGCCAACAAATAATTCCAACTAATCAAGAATATTTTTGTCCAAAAATAAATTTAATTTAAATCAAATTAGATTAGAATTAAAAAAAAAAAAAGATAACGAAAAAAAATAGGCGTCGCCGCCCCATCATTGGTGGGGCGGTAGCCACGGGCGAGAGGGAGCTCGCCCGCTTGTATTTTTCCTTCTTATTTTTTTTTCATTTTGTTTTTAATGGAAAAAATAGAAAAAGGGAAAATACAAAAAGATGGGATTGCCCTTTACTAGCTGGCAAGTTCACACTCTTATTTGAAACAAAGTCTAATTCATGTTCTGATTTAGAAGAAAAGAGAAAGTACATCGAGCATTTATTTGAAATAATATCCACTTTAGATCATTATTTGAGAAAATAATTGCACTTTGTATCTTTATTTCGAATTTTCCCGTAAAGTATTAAACTTTATTAAGCCATGGCCTATCTGAAGTGGGCTGGCCAAGCTCGGGCCCACGATTTTGTCCTTTGGGCCTATCCACGTTGATCAAGTATGGACAACAGCTCTAATGGCCCATTTGGTCCTTGATAACCTCTAGGTCCGAATTTTGAATTATTGTGGATCCGAGGATTGGTTTGGAGTTATATCAAACCGAGCCATTCATGAGACAGAATTCTTGGTCGTGAATGGTGCTCTTCTCATGAGATTATCTAAATACAAGGGCCATACATATAAATACATTCTATGCACGTGTTAAAACTTATTTGCACACTTATCATTAGTTTGTTGAACATGTTAGTGTTGCTTTGACTTGCTTAATAAACAGTTTTGTATGTTGAGCAATTGCAATACAACCAATGATTTCCTATTTGATCTATTCATTTAACTCTTCTAATCTGACATGATCTGGTGCGAGTTGATTTTTTAGTGAAGTGTTGTAATTGAGATTTTTCCAAAAAGTATTTAACCAGATTTTAGGAATTCTTAAATATGTATGCAGATTGGTAGCCTGTTGGATAATACCAAGTCAATAGTGATCACAGGCCACTCCATAGGAGGATCAATCGCATTTCTAATAGCTCTTTCGCTTCTCTCCTTCCTCAAATCCATCTTCCCACTCTCAGTCCTGTGCATTGGTTTCGGCTCTCCTTTCCTTGGCAACGAGTCACTTTCCCGAGCCATTCTTCGCGAAAGATGGGCCAGCAGCTTCTACAATGTCGTGGCAATGCACGACATATTGCCGAGGTTATCTCTCGACCAATCACTTGTTCAGACTCCACGTTGGAAGGCCCTCATAAGATTTTGGTACACATCTATGATGTCACCAAACTCTATGAATCTCGCTGACTTCCAATTAACTAAAGAAGACAAGGCCTGGCTATTTTCCTTCGCTACAGCCAACATGGAGCGCTTAGCGCAGGTAGGGGAAGGCTCAGGAGGGAGGTCGCCTTGGCCCTTAGGGAATTACTTGTTTTGTTTGGCGGAGGGCATGATTTGTTTGGACAACGCTGTATTGGTCAAGAAGATGATGCATTTGATGCTAAGGACAAGCTCTCCAAGTTGTGTTATTGAGGAGCACCTTAAGTATGGGTGGTATGTAGAGAAGCTTTCTCTTCAGTCTTTAGGGAGAAGGTTCATAGAAGGAGATCTCTTTGAATCAAGCTATAAAGCAAGTCTTTCGATGGCTTTGAACTCCTCGGGGACATCTCAACAGGTAGGGATGGTACCTTAGATTGACAAGGGACTGTGATCTATGTACACTTTTTATTCCCAAGTGCAATTCCTCTGAGTTTAAAGATTCTTTCACCTTTACTTTGTAGGTATTGATTGCACCGATGACAAAAGATTGTTTGAAGATGGCAAGGCAAAAGGAGTGCCACCCAAACCTAAACGCCGCCTATTTAGCCACTAAGCTATCCAAAATTGCTCCTTACAGGGCGGAGATACAGTGGTATAAAGCTTGTTGCGATAACTCCGACAAGCAAAGAGGATACTATGATTCTTTCAAGCAAAGGGGGGCCTCAAAGAGAGAATCACATATAAACAAGAACCGAATCATGCTTAAGGTCTTTTGGGATGGTGTTGTAAGCATGATGGACAGGAACGAGCTCCCACTCAACTTTCACAAAAGTTCAGAATGGGTAATTGAGGAGTCGCAGCTCTATAAGCTCCTCGTGGAGCCATTGGACATCGCGGAGTATTATCGATCGGGGATGCATCTAAAGAAAGGCCACTACATAAGTAATGGAAGAGAGAGGAGATATGAAATTTTCAATCAGTGGTGGACCGAGAGAGTTGTTATTGAGAAATTGGGCAATAGGAGGACTAGGTACGCAAGCTTGACTCAAGACACTGTCTTTTGGGCAAAGGTGGAGGAAGCAAAAGAGTGGCTAGACAAAATCAAAAGTGAAAGCGACCCAAATAACCTGACTTTTTTTCGGGATAGACTCAATGAGTTCGAAGCATATGCAGTGAAGTTGTTTGACCGAAAAGAGGCGTCTACTGATGTTCTGGCTAAGAATTCAAGCTTTAGTTTGTGGTTAAAAGAATGGAGAGCATTGAATTCACAGATTTATCCCCTAATCGAATTGGCCTTACCTGACTGATTCCAAGCCGATTCCCATGGAGACCTATTCACTTCTTGGTAAAAATTCTGGGAACGGTCTTCAATGTTGGTAAAAGGTAGTGGAATAAAGTTTCGTGATGAGATGAGATGTGGCTGAACAACAAAAAAAGTACGTCCTGATTTTATGTATTAGGGAGGTAATCGAATGTTCCGTCCTCTGTAGCCGCAATACTTTTCCTCATTCGACTTGCTCCTTTATTTGTGCCGGAGCATAATAATATGATGCTTTGAACGGTTTGTGATCCTGCATATGCCTTCTGAAACCACTCATAGGATTAATTCCCTGCACCAAGATTTGCTAGATGCTTGGAAGTAGAAATGCAACAGGAAACAGAACAAGAAGCAACCAGAATGAGAAATCCACAAGCCTGAGTGCTGATGCCAGCATTTAGGCCTATGGCTTCGAGCCAAGCGCGACATCATGAAGCAAATGGACATCTGGCTGGGGCAGGCAAGGTGCGCAGCCCATAAATAAAGGGAACCAATCGTCTGTTAACAGTTCACAGAGATAAGATCATTAAATATCTTGGACAAGCATCAACTTCTTTCGAAAGAAACCCTCCAAATAGCATAAATAGAACTTATATCGAGGGAAATGAAGCATTTAGTAGTTTGGAGGACGTTCCTAACTTCCTATAAATTCTTTTGGAAAACAGAACAGCATCTAAGTTTCGAGAAAATGGTTTTACATGCAGCAATTTCCCCTCTCTAAAGTGTTGTTGTTAATCTTCTTCAGTCAGTTCTGCTAGCTTTTCTTGAAATAGAAGTGCAAAGAATCTCATTAAGGTTCAAATTTGGCAACATTTCAGCTATGAAAAGAGCTTTGCAGTTCGGAGTTTCCCCAGCATAACTTCCTGTATCCTTTCTGTTTGCTTTTCAAAATTGTTTTTCTTATAAGATGATATGACTAGAGTCTATTTCAGACCCAAAAAGATTCCTCTTTCACGTTCATATGCTCTGATAAACATTTTTTTTTTTAAGAGTAATGACACCACCTGCATATGTTTTGATCTTTCAAACAACCTTTGAAGCGTGAAAAGGTACTAAATGCGCAAAAGGAAACTTGGGAAGATGAATCCGACCAAAAAAAAAAAAAAAATCTTGGGAAGATGAAACTAATTGAGCATCGCTAGGCAGATAATTCAAAACGAGTAGAGCGAAAGCGCCATACTAGGTGTGGTAAAAAGCACTGCCTAATCAGTAACTACTAATCATTGATAGGAGAACACCTAGACATGAGAAATTCTTGTAGGTAGGTAGAAACACAAGTGGAAATTGTGATGATATAAAGCCTCTTAGTCATCATCCATGTCCTGACCTAACTTCGGGTGCACTAAGGGTTTAGCTATAGCTCTCTTAAATCCATACTAATTTGCGGCTTAGATTCAATTTCTTAACATATAAATGATTTTTTAATTAGAAATCTTGGTGGGTCGATTAAAACCAAGTAAAATAATGAGAGATTTAATTTAGTGTGTTCAAAGACTTGATTACACTAAAATTTTCTAATGCCATTTCGGTATATTTTCTTTTTTATTCCAAAAAAATGTTTTGCAAGCAGCTTGTAAGGTAAGGTGACAATGCAAGTGCACAAATTATCAATTTAATACTTAAGAAAGCAATAAATAAATTGCAGGACTTACCATGTAGAAACGAAAGCATCTGTAATATTAACTCAAAATGCACATTAACAACCCTAGATACGATTTCTAATTAACATGAAGTCACTCAATTTTTTAGGATTTTATATTATTTAATGATATCTAATATATGTGCAATGCAATTTAACCTAATGGCCTAATTCTAATAACGGAAATTTTTAATCAAATGGACCTAGCAATAATCACTAAATGACATGTGTTTTATGAACCTAATTCTATATGACATGCACATGATATTTTTGTATCTTTTATTAAAATTCGTACTTAAAAGTTGCTAAAAATAAAAATCTACCTAAAGTGAGATATTATCTACTTTTAAGTTAGGAAATAAACTAATTAAATTCTATCTTAATTTAGAAAATCCTAATTAGAGATAGGCATATATTAGGCAATAAAATACCCAAATCAAATTTAGATAAGATAATTACATAATTTCGCAAGTAAAATTGCCAAATTTGAACTCAATGGAATCGGCTCGAAGGATGACAACAAAATTTGATTCTTTTTACAAATTTGATATTGGAAATCCACAAATCAAGAAATTCATTTCAGATAATTGAACCTTCTCAAACTATTTCTTCTTAAGAACCAAAAATATTTGTGCCAAAGTAACATATGCCAAGAAGAACAATAGGACTTGGACACGTAATGAATCTTAAAGTACTATTCCACATCTCCTTGACCAAATCCACCCACATTAGGATTACTTGTTAATGGCTAATCAAGTTTGATAGATTCACCTTCGGAAACAATAAGTTCTGGCTTGAGATCATAGCCAGCTCCACTGACGAAGTTCTGGCTTGAGATTATAGCCAGCTCCACTGACGGTGAACGGCGGCGGCGCTCGTGGACTGGAGAGATGCTGCGACTATGCTGCAGTTTAAAAATTAATTGCTCCAATTTGGTAAACCTGCAAAGGGGAAGATAAGTGCGAGAACGAGCGTTTCTCCAGTGTTGTTAGAAGATCTCGAACGCGGGGAAGAGCTGCAGGAAGCCACCAAGAACACTTTTATTTTGACCAAGCCCCTCGACTGATTCCACGATCATCACTTGGAGTCTACTGGACGTTCTGAAAATCTTTCTTTCTTAGCTTTATTTCTCAGTCCACCACGATCAGAGTCAGTTTCTTAATGATGCTCGACGTCGCACATGAGCCAGATGTCGATGGAAATCGTTGATGAAGGTTGCACTTGTTGTGACGCCACGGATATTGAAAAACCAGAGGAAAGAGTTGTTAATAGGCGACCCTCAAGTGATGAAAAATCGGCAACGGTGCAAGGAGGCAACAGCTCGTCGTCGGGGCTCTGTTGTTCAAGCACGTCAGGGCATTGCGGCTCGAAGGGGCAATGAGCATTAACATCACGGGGCTTGTGTTAACATCACGGTAGGGCTTGATTACCCATTAGAAATGAACAATGGTTGTCACGAAAAGGTATGATACGCGAAAAAAATTATGCGTGGAATAACAGCTACTTTAAAGAGAAAATATGGATCCCAAAATGTACGATCACACAATATAAATAACACATCGTGACAGGGCTTGGTGTCGGCTTGGCACGTCGGGAACAACAGGTTCGCCAAGGGGCTCGATGTCTTGATGGGCGGTTCAGGCGCTCGCTGGAGACTGGAGTACGTGGTCGCAGCTGATTTCGCCGGTGGCTTTGCCAAGAGACGTGTCTCTTTCTACCGGCGGTGTCCAAGTAGTCCACGCGACCATCCATGATCATGAGGAATTGTAAAAATAATAAAGTGGAGTCTGTGATTTGCTCGAAGAAAAAGGAGCCAGAGGCATGAATGTGGTGATGGAAGGAGAGAAATATTGTTAAAAAAATCTGAATTGGGGCAGTCGCTTCTCTCTCTCTCTCTCTCACGCTTTCCTTTTTTCTTTCGTGAATGAACGGGCTCTCCCTTAGAATTGTGGCGCCCCTCTTTAGACAAAAGAAAGGACCGCCTTTTATACACCAAGCGACGGGGTTTCCTCCAAGGAAAGAAGCAATATCTCTTTTCCTCTCTTTCCAAACCCATATCCAGGGCAAGAGATACAATTTCCTTCTTTCTTACTATTTTTTCATTGACCGAATTCCTCCCACTATCCTCACAATTGACCGTGTCCCGTCTTCCTCACATTCACTTCCCGAAATAACCATGAAAGTACATATTCTGCAAAAATTGTTGCCAACTTAAATTTTCCACGCCCGCACGCTTGTGTCTTCTTTATTTTCACTCTTATTTTCAATATTTCATCCGAAATCTTCCCTTTTGTGCAAAATATATTCCTTAGTGTATATATTGCATATATATATATATATGAAATATTTACGGAATATTGAAAAGATAATACGAATCTTTTTGAAAATATCAAATCACCATTCATCATAAGTCAATTTTCGGTTATCAAGAACAACGGGCTTGGGCCAATTCCCTTTCTCCATGGCCTTAGTCCAACTTGTCAACTTAAAATTTAAAACATCAATTCAAATCTATCCATCACTAGTCTAATGCAATAATAAAAAGTAAATGCTCCTAAAATCATATGTTATGCATTTTAATTCTAATGTTTTTGTTTAAGGGTTAAACATTAATCCATAATTTTCTATATAATAAATGAATGATCGGGACGCTGTGTCAACATACAAAGGCTATTTACAAAAAGCAGCTTTCATTTTACTTCGCCTAAGAACATAGAGAGTGATACCATTTGCTTCTTGGAACGCGTCGTTGTAGTCATTTAAGAGGTGAACTTTGCCACCAGAAACACAAGTTAAGTAGTGAGATAAGACAAGATGCTAAAAGGAATCTTGAAGTGCCCTTGCTTGCCATCATCTCTACAACTCAAAATCTCTCTCTCTTTGCCACCAGAAACACAAGTTAAGTAGTGAGATAAGACAAGATGCTAAAAGGAATCTTGAAGTGCCCTTGCTTGCCATCATCTCTACAACTCAAAATCTCTCTCTCTCTCTCTCTCTCTCATTTATCATGTTGATCATCTCTTATGCATTGTATAGACTATTGAGTTCAAATTATTTACTCACAAATTTAGATATGAAACTAATAGTCCTAGCCTTTCTGAGTAAGAAATCCATACCGTCACCATGTATACGACAAATATTCATTGAGGAAACTTAAAAAATTTACTGCAAAAAGATACTTCCCTTCTACGTTTCCTCTTAATGAGACAGCTTCAAGCATGATATCTACACAAATCTTCTCAGCAGTTTGACCGTAAACCAAATTATCATCATTATCACTTTCTAGAGGACAGAAATATAATCACCATCATCCTTTGCTCTTATGATACTACGGTTGGGAGTTTATCCAGAATGACAGTTGGCCTTAATTTTAAAGATCTCATATAATATTGTGAATTAACTTGGGTTATAACAAGTTGTCAAAAAAAATTCCCAGCCAAAAGATCAAATCTTCTTTCCTCACTATAAAGTATTAAAACAAAAAAAAATCTTCCTTGACGATACTATAGATTTCAAAGAATAATTTATTTGCTTATTATTAACCCCCTATCACCGCTAAAGCCAACAACCAACGGCGAACGAGGGTACCGAAGTTCTTGTCCAGGTTTGGATTTTCCATTTCTGAATACAATTTAAATAATAAATAAAAAAAATCGTTGTGTTGGAGAGAGCTTCTCGGCCTTTGCTCTGTTTCCTTCTCCTCTGAGGAGTGAAAAACCCAAAAGCCCTTCACTCTCCTTCGTTACATCTCCGCCCGAGGTCAAGAGCGCCGAGTGCGTGTGAAATCTTCTCGTTCTAATTGTCATTTTTTTCTGTAATTTATTTCGTAAAATTCTCCACCTTGATTTGGCTTCATGAAGTTGGTAAGTCTCTCTTTAACAGGTGTTCTTAATGCACGTCCTTCTGTCAATTAACGTATCCGGTGCTCACATTCAGTTTAATTTGAATTTGGAACATACCCCATTATGCAGACATGCTTAAGCAGAGGTAAAAGCTTTCACTTTCCCCAATGTCCGGGTTTAGGATCTTGACTGATTGTCCCCCAGACCTCTCTGCTCTCGCTGCTTTCGCCCCCACACCTCCCAGATTTTCTGCTGTGCAAGAAGAAGAGGATTTTGGACCTTCAGCTGATGGATCCGATGGCTGTGAGTCTGGGAATGAAGAAAGGGAGAATACTGAGAAATCCATGAATGCAAACTGCGGACTCGGACACAATTCTTCTCAGCAATTCTACCAAGAACCAAATCATCTACCAAATAATCATTTGCCCCAAAACATAAGAGGCTTCGGACAACGTACCGTCAAGGCATTCCACATTCAGAACCAAGCAAGCAACTGAAGAAGCACCTACTTTGCGTTTTTCGGCTTGTATGAGCTTATCCGCGACAAACTGAGGACTCCCAAATTCCCGTAGGCTCGCAAGACGAACTGGACTCACCAGCAGTCCCACATTGTTGCTCTCCTTGGTTGACTCCTCAAACAGCACCGTCGCCCCTGCTTTGTCCACCTTCAATTCCCAAAAAAAAAAAAAAAAAAAACCCAATAGTATTCAAACAATACTCGGACCGTCACAGCATTCTTGCACGTCGGGCATCCTCAGTACATAGTACATTTTTATATAAAAAGTGTACCTTCGCCCAAGAAGAGGGTTAGAGGAGGGCGAAGCCGTCCTCGGAATCTGTGTACCTCTCCAGCTCCACTTCTTGTCGCAACGTCGCCATTGACGCGCTCGGGCCACACCCATTTAGCAGGACTGCGAAAATCGCCTGGCTTGCCTTTCTCTTGCTCGGACGAACTGTTGGCATCAAGAACCGGTCGCCCTCGTGGGGAAAGGCCGAAACTCCTGCGCGAAGGCCGTGACTCTGAGTCGGAACGCAAGGGGCGGTGATCGAGAATGAGGAATTGGACGTGAGAGGGCGGTGTCCGGAGAGGGCCAACCAAGTTCGGAGAGCCTTGGTCGGCGGAGCGGAGGAGAGATGGCGCGGACAGTGACATCATCGCTGAGTCAGTCGGGGGATGATGGAAACAGAAGCACGCATCCACTCGCGTGCTCTGTAAAGTGGAAAATCTCTCACCGACCTTTTTTTTTTCCTTTCGCAAGTTTTCTGGCTGGTTTTTTTTTTTTTAAATTCATTTGTTTGCTTTCTTGAGACAGAAATTGTAATTAAAAGCATTCTTTTAGATCGATCTTAAGAATTCCAACTCTCCCATTCTTTATGATGGGTTTTGCCTAAAGATATCCCCCTTATAACAGAATTATCTTATCTTCTGTTGAGTATTACCAAATGTAAGATATGATAAATTTTATTTTCTTTTTAATTTTGTCTTTACTGTTAAATGCAGCTTAAAGGTGCAAATATTCCCACTAAAAATATAAAGTACTCTCTAGATGAATATTAGGACATATGTCGTTAGTGAAAGAAAATTTTACACAAGCTGTTTCAACCACTCTCTATTCGAGAGATGGTAGAAAAGCGAATGGTTATAATGTTCAAATTGAGGGTTAATAACACCTCTTATGTAATTGATATTTTATGCATTAGGCTATACTAGAATTAACTCTTCTCCAAAGCGACTGAGGAATGAAAAAGAAAAAGTTATATGAAAAAATTAACCCGACATATTTAATTCACACGAAATCGTTATTTATTCATTATAGTCTATACAAACAGCTTAATGAGCTACTTTAGAACACTCGGGGTTTGTGGGGAGAGATTCAGTACATCATTTTCTTCCCCTCATCCGATCGTGGGCACTTCAGCGGTATTGCCCTTGTCGTCAACCCAAATGAATACGCGGTTACAGCAAATATCGAGAGTGAGAGGTTCCCTTCGATAGTACCACGCCAGTCACTTGCTGATTCTCATTCTCGATTATTTCCTTCGCTTTAGCCCCATTTATGCCTGCCAACTCCGGCCAACTGGATTTATTTATCGTCTTTGAAAATCCCAAAGCACAATAATGTCTATGTACACCATTGATGGGATGCCTCGCCGTCGATGCTTGAATCCCAAACCATTTGAAATTTGCTCATATCATGAAGAAAGGGAACCGCAAAATTAAGTTAGGCTCACGGGCAACATAGCATCCTGGGTAAGTGCATCCACCATCGTTGCATTGCAGGTAAGGCCCTTTCGGCATGTTTAAAAAATAGATGTAAGATATGTATTACATGGCGGCCACTCCCTATATGTAATACCCATTCGGACGATGGTTAATAACTATGTTACCATCGTTGAGAAGTTTAGATGAAATTATCTCAATATCTAAATGAAGAAGAGAGTTTTAATTACTCTATTGGACACAAATTGCGCAACCTCAAGATCTCCATAACTAAAACAAAAACATGCATAATTGAGTAAAAATATTAACGCATCTATTTTAGGATCCATCGTTCTTTATAGCGGAAGCAGAAAAGAGATTATTCACGCATCAAGTCATTCTCCTCTATTACCCTCCATATCACTAGCTCAATGAGGTGGCCCCCTCACGTTTAGCGTTAGGTAACAATATTTATAGAGTTTCTAACTAGGCCCCCTCATTACGGGCCAGGCTCAATTTGGCCCACACTAACCAGCCCCATATTAGACTAATTAAGAAACCTTCTATCTCACTTTAGACCAATCTTATTTTACGGTAACCATAAAAACAGTAAATTACAATATCAATTAATGTAATCCACATTAGGAAAACTCTTACATTCTCCCACTTGGACTATATTAATTGAAATCGTACTGTATGTGTGCACATTGGTCCAGAGATAATTCTTAATAGTCAATAATATCTCATAAAGTTTTAAACATCGAATCATGGCGATAGCTGCATGTATACACATAGAGCCTTTCATGGTTATGAATGTTCTCAACTTTATTGATATAAATTCAATATGGTAGTGTGGCAAATGGATAAAATCTCTCATAGAGAGGTCTCATTTGTCAGTCACCATCTCTTACCTTAAGCGACATAAAAACTTGTGCCATTAGAGAATGTCTTATGGTTTCAATGAACCCACATATGTCTTGTCCTTAAGGTTAACATTTTTTTATGTATAATAAGACATATGCACAAGGCTAATAACCGGATTCTCCTAGCCTTCACTCAAAGTTTTTACAGTACCTTGAGACTTTATCAATATGTATTTAACATAATAACAACACTTTCAAAAATATTTTATTGAATGCAAAAATTGATACATATCAAACCGTTACTAAATGTAACGAACATAGATGTGAACTTTATTAGAGTAAAGCTAAAATAGCTCCCACTAAACAACACAATCTCATGATGGTCCTAGGCCCATGCTAATGACATGTCGCTCAAATACACATGGGCGTATGCCTTTAATTAGTGGATCTATAATCACATCATCTGTGGAAATATGCTATATTATAATGTCACATTTTTTTACCGTTTCTTTATGGTCAAAAATTTTGATCGCCGTATATTTAGACCCCTTGAGACATTTGTTATTAAATAATATTACAAATTTATTGTCTCAATACAACTGTATGGGTTTATTCATCAAATTAAAACGATCAACTCCATCATGAGATTCTGGAGCGTAATAGCCAAAGTAACAACCTAAAAGAATGTTAGTAACACTGCTTACATAGTAGAAGATAACATAGAACTTTATTTATTGCACTTCCTGCTAATATAAATGTGTATTCCATTATTGATTTCATGTCATCATAATAGCTAGCAAAGTTTACATCTGAATACCCTACTAGCTGCAAGAATTGAATATATTTGTAAATTAACATATAATCTCTTGTCTTATTTAAGTACCTTAAAACCTTCTTGGCAGTAACCTAGTGATCGTATCCTGGATTTGACTGATATCTTCCTAGAAGTCTTGTCATAAAGACAATATTTAATCTAGTGTAAATTCAAGCATATATTATACTTTTAAGTGCACTACAACAAGGTATACCATTTAACTAGATTTTCTCAATATCTAAATAAGGATAATGTGATAGATTCGGTCTATCACCTTTAACAACATGAGCAATTCTTGGCTTGCAATGATATATATTGCATATTTTCAAAATACGATCAGCAAATGTCATTTGAGAAAATATAATATAATATGACGAAAACAATCCTTATGGACCTCAATACAAAAGATAAAAGATGTCTCAAGGTCACTACTTGTAAACAAAATATCATGTATATAGAGTATGAGAAAAATAAATTTCCTCTCATTGACCTTACAGTATATTGAATTACTTTGTTCTCAATTGAACAAAATAATAATACAATGAAACTTTATGAAACTTTAATAATATTATCTAGAAATTTGCGTAAAATCATGAATAAGACTTTTCAGTCTACACACAAGTTTACTTGAATCTGCTGCAAAATCCTCCAGTTGCACTTATATAGATTTTGTATCTTTTTTACGTAACTCCATATAAAAATAAAATAAACTATTAATACCACGTTCACTTTGAAAGAATCTTTAAAAAAAAAATACTATAAATTATATCAAATAATAGTACCTTAAACTTCAACAAGTTTAGTTTATGGTATAGGAGATTCCATACTTGTCTATACCACATATCTGTATAGACAAAGACAAAGACACATTGATTTTCCATCATACTATTATCTTTAATAGTCTGAGAGCAGTTATCCTCTACAATTATGTCAAACTGTAGAAACTTTACAATATGTGATTTTCATAATATTTGTACATTCTTTAGGGTCATAAAATTGATATCTCTTTTAACAATTTGGTTAAGATAAAAAATAATTTCGAGTGGATCTAAATTCCAATGCACTTAATATTGGATTAGATCACTTCACTTTTGCATAACACCTCTAAATTTCATATGATTCAAATAGTTTATGTCCAGTCTATAACTCAAAAGAAGTTTATGAAATAGTTTTTATATATGAAAATATTGTTTTCAAAATATCAGCCTAGAGAAGACTGGATAAATTAGTCTTACTAATTATACTCATCACCATGTTCAATATGATGCATTTATACTTTTCAGCCAAATCTTTTTATTATGATTTTCAGGTATAGTAATTAAGTTACCACCCAGAATTTATCAAGTATTTGACAAATGACCCTTTAAGCTATTTCGCATTGTCATACTTGCCAAAATACTCACGGCCAATATTAAACCTGGCAACCTTTTAAGACTAATTGTAATTGTTTTATTGTTTTATCTCGGGCATTTTCCTTAAATAAAAAACTTTCGGAAACAATATTTTAACCATATGCGAGATGTATATGTCATTAGGACTTAAACACAATCTTTGCAGATGTGTCCTAATTTCTGTATTATACAAGACATAATTACAAGCCACCAAGGCTTCCATCATTTTATAGCAGTACAATTCACAAGCAAAGCACTTTTCAAGTGTTCCAACACTTCATGGACAGTAAGCAAATTATATTGTTCTTTTCTCAAGCAACAAATCATATGTCAACAACTTCAAATTTGAAGCAGTAAAAACTTCAATAATAGTTGAGTTATTAATTATAGAAAATGTGACTAAAAAACAAGTAATGTATATAATTAGTATTATGTGAGCACTGTGTAACTTAACGTACAAGTACATATCTAGAGAGTTACACACAAAATTATATAATCACATTTGAGTAGAATACATGACATGCAGTTGTACACTCCTCATATGATAGCAGTTATGAGAATATATTTTAATATTTGACCTTTGGGCATATGAACCACTAGGATCAGTGACTCCTCCACCACACCATCATGCATCCCTCCATGAACTAATACACAATCACCTCCTTTGGGAGTATGACTATGCATTACACCAAGAGACATTCCAATCAATATACAATATTGAAAATTTTCAAACCCAATCAAGTGTGCTACTTTGGCAGTCACAATTAAATTGAATCCTTGAAACTCTCTCATACTAGGGATATAATCTTTACATCTCACATACACCATATACATATGGTTTTAACTTTAGTGATAGGGGCAGCATATCACTGAAATCACATATCATGCTAATTACATTGTCTTATTCATTAATAAAAATTAATCATATATATATAATCTGAAATATAGATTGCTGATTTAGAGGATCTATCAAAAGTTAACATTAATAGCAATACATGGTACACGAGATCAAAAAACGTGACAGCTAATCCACTATTGCTCATGAATTTCATAAGGCAAATATGACTTCAAGGCCAATAACTGATTTATTACCCATTTTTTTTAAGTAACAAAATTATCATTGTAATTAACCAGTGGCCTATTAATTGAGTCAAACCAGAGAACCAAATATCTAAACTTTAACAGTAGATACTGTTGCTTTGCATAAATATTGAGTCAAACTTCTTAACCATAAAAAATATTCAACTTAATGGATATTAACCAATGATCAAATGAGTTTAGGTACAATATGTAATAACTTAACTGACATGTATTATCTACATTCAGCGGATGTGTTAATTAGTACAATCAGTTTGGTCACAGGTTCTTAAGATGTACATCATTGAAAGGTTACTAGCATGTAAAGGAGTATGCATGAGCAACAAAAGTTTCATAACATTTTACTATTTCTCATCACTTCAATACATAGTTCAATTACTATCCCATAATGGTAGTATTTCATTAAGTTAGCTTCAGTTCTCAATAAATTTTAATTTTTATTAATGAATCACACCATTATAATATTTATATGATAACATATCTATAACCCAACACTTGTATTTTCAAAATCACAAAAAATACAAGAAAAATACGCAAAAATACACAAAACATTACACATATTTAGGGTTTTGTATCTATTTTCACATCCACAAAATCATCAAACATATAAAATAAATATACCACAAGATAGAGCATGGAAATACGAGTCTAATGCCACCAATCATGAGCCGATCGAAGGCTCCACGTTCCCGCACATGCCGCTTGAGTGCCCGGCGTGTGGAGCCCATGTGCGTATGTCATTGACCAGTTTCCAACCAGCAGCGGTCCGATCGGCCTCAGCTCCATCGCCTAGTCCAACTGGATCGGTCCATCGTTGACCGGGTCGGGTCGGGTCAATGGGTCGGGTCAAGGTCAACGGTCGTCGGGTTGGATCGGGTCAACGTGTCGGTCGATCCGGTTGGTCGCTGACATCACGATGACGTCAGCCTCTGCGCGTTTGACGCATGCGCGAGCCATGCCCCGCGTGTGGGGGCACGTGAGCGTGTGTGGGGCGCGTGCTCGACGCCCTGGCGGCGCGTTGCCGCGCGTGGGGGCGCGTGCAGCCCCCTTTGACGACACGCCGCCCACAGATTTGCTCATCTTGACGAGTTCATTCCAAATTTGTGATTTAATTTTATTTTTATTGAACAAAAAATCTTGAAAATCACAAATTAGGACAAAAATCATATGCGTTTGAGTTCTAGGGTTATGGTTGCTCTGATATCACATGTTGGACGCAAATTGCACAATCCCAAGATCTCCATAACTAGAACAAGAACATGTATAATTGAGTAGAAAGATTAACGCAACTATTTTAGGATCCATCATTCTTTATAACGGAAGCAGAAAAAATGGATTATCTACACATCAAGGGGATTACCCACGCATCAAGTCATTTTCCTCTATTATCCTCTATATCACTAGCTCAATGAGGCAGCCCTCTCACGTTTATCGTTAGGTAAACGCTCCTTAGGTGATGATATATATGAGAAATTAGGGTTAGATAAGAGATTTGAGCACTATTTATAGAGTTTCCAACCAGGTTCCTTCGTTACGGGTCAGGCTCAACTCGACCCACATTAGCCAGCCCTATATTAGACTAATTAAAAAACATTCCATCTCACCTTAGACCATTCATGTTTTACAGTAACCGTAAAAACAATAAATTGCAATATCAATTAATGTAGTCTACATTAGAAAAACTCTTACAGACTCTCCTTATTCTTGTCGAACTATTGTGATTCTATTCTCAAAAAGAAAAACAAAGAATAGATAGATTAGGGAAGAGATACTTCTATCTCATAGATGACTAAATCCACTCATTACGTCAATGGTTTCCATAGTAGCACAGCTCCCTTTGACTTGGTTATTTTCCTTTTTATGGTTTCTAATGAAAATATACTTATTTTTTTAGAAAATAAACACTAGTATCTTCTTTATCATTGCTTTTATAGCAACTTATATATCTTTCGTCCCCCCTATTTTGAAGCTCACTTTCTCGGTATTTGTCTCATTTTTTTTTTTTTTTACTTTATTGGTCTGAAAAGAAATACCCAATCTCTTTATCTATTATATCAAAGAACTTCTGTTGTTTTCTTTAGAATTGGAGAAACACTTTTTATGCGGAACACATGGACACGGCTCCTTGGAATGAAGGAGAGGAGATGGAAGCACGAGGAAGAGGCCAATTCTACTGGCTAGCCAGCAACAGCATGAGCTCACTGGGCTTGGCATTACGCATGCATAAGCAGAGATGGATTCAAGACTAGGCCAATCCTACTCTACAGTAGATTCCCAGCCACAAATACGAATTCGAATACGGGGCCACATTTGCTGTAAAGCCGTGATTTCCTCAGAGTTCTACAAATGTTTCTTCCTTGCAATAAAGTTACCCATCTGCAGATATTTTGATAGTTCCTTTAGGGCATAAAAAGAGTTTGATAACTCTTTATCAAAAAGTAAGTTTCTCCCATCTTAAGTTGGTAACTTTGCCATATCCTTAGTAACTTTTTGACGTCAATGTAATTTGAAACTATTAGAAGTCAGTAATATTAGTTGTGGTTTAATTTTCATTTTAAAGAGAAACTTTCAATATATTGTAGGGATGTAACTTTTTATTTATTTATTTGTGAGGCTTTTAAAAAAAATTAAAAATATGTTATCTCCATCAGTGACTACTAATTTTATCAGGGATAATTGTTTAAAAAGTCTCAAGTCATCATAGAACAAAAAATTTAGTTGTAAACCTTTCAAACTGACCAAAGAAATCTTGAAATGGGGCACCCTTGAAATGCACAGAAATGCCCAAAGATAGAACTAGACCAATGAAGCCACAAAAGGAAAGAGACCTGGGAGGACCTATAAAAACTTACTGAACACTCTCAAACCATAATGCCCCACATCATGCAAAAAAACCGATTAAATAACCGGCTTCTAGCTAGTTAGTCACAACAATCAAGTGCAGTGGAGGTAAGTACACTATCAGTGCCAAAAATGGTATACGGCGCTCACTTTGGTGCCAAAAGTTTATTTTGGATCACTTAAGTACCAACAAAATTGAAAAATGATCATTTCAGTGCCAACGCAGATTAAATTGGCCTGAAAGCCGACGTTGCACTGTTTTGTTAATTTTTGAAGTTGATAAGGCTCGTTGGAGAGTATAGTTAGCATCCAAATGAACAAAACGACGCCGTTTGGCCTCTTTCCCCCAACTTGAAACCCTAATCTCCAAATTGAGAGAGAGAGAGAGAGAGAGAGAGAGAGAGAGAGAGAGAGAGAGTTGTCTTCTTCTTCCCCGAAGAACAACACCAGCAGCGGCATTAGCAATGGCACCAGCAGCAGCACCAGCGGTGCACCAGTAGTGGCACTAGCAACGGCACTAGAAACAGTGGTGGCGGTGGTGCACCAATAGTGGCACCTTTGACCCCTCTTATTCCTCCTCCTCCTCATTCGCCCTTGCCTCCTATTCTTCCTACCACTTCTTTCTTGAGCAACAATTTCAGTCTCTCCTCACTCACCTGGTCGAGCAACTACAATGTTGGCCGAGTGATGGCCAGCGAACAACGGTGGCCGAGCGGCGAATGATAAAGAAACCCTAATTTTGATCCCCATATGAGTTATATAGCGCCGTTTCTGTGAGAATGTCCATGTATGATAGTAAAACGGCGTCGTTTCTTGAGGAGGATAAAAGACGATGTTGTTTTAAAGCCACTAATATTTTTTTTTTTATAAATATAAAAGCCATGTAATTAATTTGGCTAGAATCTCTCGCCGGTGACACCAAAGTAATTGTTTTTTCTCCGATTTGGCACTTAAGTGATTCGACGGAAACTTTTAGCACTAAATGAGCACCATACACAACTTTTGGCACTGATAGTGTACTTATCCCAGCGTAGTGTTAGCAAGCAATGTGGCGTGGCTCACAGCAAATTTGCTCAATTGCACATCCAACAAGCCAATGACTCTAAAATGATCAAAGATCTACAATATGAATCGCAAGCCACAATACCGCACATTTCGTCATGTTGCAAACATAAACTGCAACAGAACCATAGCAAAATACGAAGTAGAGTTTGCGAAGCTTACAAAGAAGCGCAACGGACCGACCAGCCACCAGCGGAGATGAAACATGGGTGTAGTGACACATAAACACTAGCGGAGATATGTATCATTTTTTTACATATCAACTTAGTTGGCATCTCTTTGTTCCTTCTTCTTCCTTTTACCGTTGCCATTGACAGTCGGAGTAAGCGACACTGTTCATCATCTTCTTTGCACATGACTTGCTGGGCCACGGTTCACCGGTGCTCACCCACCTCCACCTAGACCTCCGACGCCGCACCACGACCTCCAACAACCCCTTCGCGACTGTGGGCAGTCGTCGGAATCATCTCTAGCAGTCTCAATCGAGACCCCTATTTCCGATTCCAATTTTTCAAGCTTCAAGAAGGCATCTTCATCAACCATTACCTTCACTCCGTCATCCCTGAAGCTTTGTAGATCCATTTCGTGCCCGGGCGACAACAAAACGAGCCCAAGCTCTTCTCTCTCTCTCTCTCTCTCTCTCTCTCTCTCTCTCTCTCTCTCTCTCTCTCTCTCTCTCCTATGGTCAACCTCCATTAATGGAGGTTGCCGCCTGCGATTGAGGTGTGCGATCTCATGTTTGAGGTAATCTCTCTTCATACGCTGAACCAAACAAAACCAAGATTCAGTTTCGCACATGCCCTTTGGGCTCTAAGGCCCTGTTTGTTTGTGTTCTTTTTTTTTTTTTTTTTTTTGGTTCATGAACACAATTTTTGTTTTTTTGTTCCGAGGAACAAAAAAGAACAAAACGTGTTTATTTATGTTTTTGTTCCAAATTTATTTTTTTGTTCTCGAGAATAAATTTGGAACAGAAACAAGAAATAAGAAAAATTTGTTTCTTGTTTTTGGAATACTTTTGAAAAACAATTTTTCTCTCTCCTATTTTTTCCTTCTCTTTATTTTCTTCTTCTTTTTTCTTTGGCCGATCACCGGCTTCGACCATAGCCAGTGATCGGCGGCGACTGGCCATTGAGGGCTTACGGCTTCATCGGAGCGTCACCGGCCCTCATTGGCTGGTCGCCAGCCATGACCAAGGCTGGCGATCGGCCAAAATGAAGAAAAAAGAAAAAAAGAAAAAAAGAAAAAAGGAAAAATAAATAAAAATATTAAAAAATTAAAAGAAACAAAAGAAATTATACAAGTTTACCAAACGTGTTTCTGTTTTTTTTTTTCTATTCCAGGAATAGAAATTTTGTACGATTACCAAACACCTTCTTCTGTTTAAAAATTGTTCTCCAAAACAGAAATAGTTTTTTCTATTTCTGTTCTGGGGAATAATTTTTGAACAAAAACGTTACCAAACGTGTCCTAACTCATAGATCCACTGTCAAAATCGAATAACTTTGGCCTCAAAACTCTGATTCCAACCATTTTCAGTCCCTAAAACTCTCAGAACTTGAACTTTGGTAAAGAGTACCTTCGGTAAGACTCGCTAAAAAAAGGCAGGCGAGGAAATGCACCAAGACCCATCATCACTGTTTCAACCCACAAAAGGTCATTACTTGGCAATCATCCCATTTGCTTCCAAGTTATCCGTTGACTGACCCCATGGCAGGCCACGGTCATGAACCCAGGTCCATGATGGACAAGGGGAAATTTATTTTTCTCAAAAGACCGGGGGTGGGTTAGGTCGTAAAAATTTTGTGGAATTTCCATGTGATGATTAAATACTGTAATTAATGGGCCCATGTGGGCTAATAAGAATGCGTTTAGTAATTATTTATATCTAGGAATAATTTTTAATCAAAAATGATTTTTTTGATTTTGTTCTCCATACAAGTTTTTGAGCATTTGGAAGAATTTGATAATTGTCTAAAATTTATATTGTATGATAGAAGTATGTTTGGTAAAATGTCAAATTCTTTTATAAATTAAAAATTATTTTAATTTTTAATAAATTTATTATAGCTTTCTCTTTTTTCTTTTCTTTTTTCTTGTTCTTTTTTCATTCCTCTTCTTTTTCCTCAACGCCGATCACCTGCTAGCCACCACGTCAATGCTCGGCGAACAACTAGTTGAGGTTCAACGAGCTCGTTGGAGCCTCCCCAGGGCAAGTCGAGACTTGGTGAGCTCGTCGGAGCCTCTAAGTCTTGCAATGACGCTTGTCAAGGCTCAACCTCGCCTTGGCCTAGTGAGGCTTGCTAAGGCTTGGCCTTGCCAAATTTGGGTGAGGTTTGGCCTCGCCTAGCTAGTGTGAGGCCAGCCTCACCAGATCTAGGCGAGGTCAAGCCTCACTGGTGGCTAGGCGAGCTCACTTGGCCACCAGCGAGACTCAACCTCGCCCTATTGCCAACCAACAATGAGGAAGAACAAGAAGAGTGAAGGAAAGAAAAGGAAAAGAAGAAAATTTGGTTTGATTATGAAATTTGTTCTCAAGAGCAAAAAAATAACTTTTTTTCTTTTACTTCTTGATTTATTTTAAATTTATTTTTAAAAACAAAAAAATTATTTTTGGAAACAAGAAATTTGTTAAATGGATTTTTTTTTGTTCCCAGAAATAAAATAATAGAATCAATTGCTTCCGAAAATGTTACCAAATATGACCTAAGACTCTCCCATATCTGACAATTTAACTGAGATGAGACTTTTAGGGATTCCAAAAATGCAACATTCCTATATCATGTCATTGGAGCAACGTGGTGCCAAGTTTTCGCCTTAAACCTTGGGCATCATCTGGAAGTGACAAGCCGGGTGGCCTAAGCACGGCAAGAAATGAACAATGTAGCAAGGCGCGAGTTGACATTTAAATAAACAAATCAGTTTAACACATCGGTCAATATGCTAACTTTGTAAAATTAATTTCGCTATGACTAGCATTTCTCGTTACAAAACTTATTTTCTACGATCCACGTATAAAAAAGAGACGGAGAGACGCGCTTAGATAGGGTTAAGGTAACAAGCAAAAGCAACTTTAGGGCTTCAAAAGAAAAGGACTCAAAATTGTCAGCCATTCCGGCTCCTCTTCCGTCGGGAAAACGTCCCTCAAGTGAAAATCAAATATATTGCAACTTTTTTTATCATATAAATTATTGCGGTTTTAATCATGAAAAAAGAAGAAGAAGGAAAAAGACACAGCACGGCAGATTACATCGATCCACACGAAGGGAGCCACCACGCTAACCCGCGCTAACCCACCCACACCCCCCCTCTCTCTCTCTCTTCGAGAACGCTCTCTCTCCACCTTTTCAAGGAAAATTTATAAATGAATGCCCAAACTACTCTTATTTTTCAAATAAGAGCTTAAGATAAATCTTAACCTCGCCTAGATTTGGGAAAGGGTCATCGCCCTTTTCCGCTTTTGGTGAGGGCCCTCACCTTTGGTTAACGAGGGTTGCCAGCCCTTCCCTAGGCACTAGCGATCATGTCAACCTTCGCTGCCGCTCCACCGATAGTGGGGCAGCAGCCACAAGCATAAAGGAGCACCTTCTCACTTGTCTTTTCATTTTTAAAAGTTTTTTTGATTTTTTATGAAAAGAAAAAACAGAAAAAAAAAAGAAAAAGGGAAAAAATTGAACATTTTAAAAGATAAAATTGCCCTTCATAGTCATTGAGTTCAGACCCTTTTTTGATACTTGCATAGACATTTCAAACTCTTATCTGAAATAATATTTACTTTATACTCTTATTTAAGAAAATGATGATACTTTAAGTATTTACTGAGAATTTTCCATTTTTTCAATAACCTCTCTCTCTCATTGAAAAATTAACCTTTTCAATAACCCCTCTAGTTCAAATCCCCACCTTCTCACGAGAGGATGGGATGGTGACTCGTAAGTTTCAAGAGTGGGTTTCGATTCCCACGCCCTGCAAGAGGCAGGACAAAAGTCCGAGTGAGTGAGTGTGGTATAAATAGAGTAGGACTGACAAAAAAATAAAAATAAATAAATAACCCCTCCCCCATTCTCTCTCTCATGCATAAAAAAATTCACCCTTTCAAGGACCCCCTCTCTCTCTCTCTCGCATTAAAAATTCACCTTTTCAAGAACAAACCTCTCTCTCGATCTCTCTCTCTCTCTCTCTCTCCCCCCCCCCTCTTCCTTTCTCCTCTCACTTTCTCTCGTGCATTGACAAATTCACCTCCTTTTCAAGAATCTCTCGTCTCTCTGTGCTGTCGTTTGTTTGCGAGTCCTCGTCCCATGTAAAGAAAATCCAAGTCTTGGCGGGCCCCCGAATCGGCACCCCACTCACGCGACTTGATATTCATTTCGCTTACCATTTGACGGGCAAAATTGGAAATCACGGACGCCGAAGCTTCGTCGTATCAACCTGCTCTCTTCTCCTGCTCACCTCTGGAAATCTCCGACATTCGCATGTTTCAAACTATGTTTTCATCGGATCAGCGCAGCCTCACGTCTTATTCCAATGGCTATTTACAATGATTTTGCTTATTGAAATGGTATTCGCATGTCAAACCACCTAGACCATTGATCATGTCAACATGCATAAAGAACGGCTTGAATATTAGCAATTCACGTGTCTATAGAGCATGCTATAGAACTCGAATTAATCATCCAACTTGTGTTAAGCAAATGAATTTCTTCCCAAATCATCTGAAGTCATAACTCTTCCAGACAACAATGGTATGGAATGAGTGGGACATCGCAGTTATTGATATATAGTTGATAAGCAATAATTGCGCATCATATTTGCTTTATGGGTTTGGTACTAAAGAGTGCTCTACTTTTTTTTTTTTATTGGATGTGTAATAACTAATTTGCTTTTGACTCATATAATTTTGAATTATTACATAATGAAGTGAAATTATCAATTTGAATACATAATGCAAAGAAACTGTGTAACTATTTATGGAAAGAGAAAATGATTTTCACACGTAAATGTAACGTGTGTTATTAAAAGGGAGATCCAAATATTCGCAACATTTTACGTAGTTGTGGAAAATAAAGGGCGGAATTGTACGGGACTACCATAGAATTTTCTCTAATTGCTTGGGCATACTTGTCTAGGCATTTCTTGTTATTGACAACTAAACCAATATTAGGTGAATTTTAGAGTCTATAAAATGTCCTAGTAACTTTCTTGATTAGTTAAGAAAGGAATCATGAGATTAAGCCAAAAAAAAAAAAAAAAAAATCGTTAATTAATCAACTTCACCTAAAATAAAAAATACTCTTAGTTTTAGGAGGTTGAAATAGTTTCACAAGATTCTATGGACACACATAATAACCATTCCATTTTTTTTTGTTTTTCTATTTTTCTGCTCGTGCAAATAGGTTTCAAACAGAAATTCATTTGATAATGCAAAAAAAATTTACTCTAAAAATAGATTTAGAGATGACAGGGGCACGGAGGTCGCTGGGTCACGGTTGTAGAGGCGCGATGTCAAGTCGTTGTGGGCGAAGGTCACCGCCGTGGGGTTTCGACAGCTGTTGCGAGCGAGCGACGGCAGGAGGGAAGCAGCAACAGCAACGTCAGGCTCTGGTGGTGCTACTGTGGGACGATGGCAGACTAAGGTGCAGACATTGGCTAGGCCGCGCTCAGCGTTAGGCAGGGTAGTAGCAACGTCGGGTGAGCAGAAGCGGCACGACAAGCGTTGTGGGTGAGACCAGCGAAGTGACAGTGGTGAAAACGTGGTGGCGAAGGTGCGGTGGCGGCTGGTGGAGGCAGTGGTGGCGCGGTGATCGATGCCGACACAGTTGGTGTGGGTAGGGGCTGCCTCGTGATGAATAGTGCCGCTTTTTTTCCTTTTTTTTTTCTCTCTCCTCACCTATCCACTCGCACCTCTCCCTCTCTCTGCCCTTTTCACAGTGCTGCTATACCTTTCTGCCTCCTTTCCTTCTCTCTTTCACTCTTTCTTCTTTCTTCTTTTTTTACTTTTCACCCCTGCTACCTTTTTCTCTCATGCTTGCTTTTTTTTTTTCTTTTTGCGTGAATTTTTCTCTCGATTTTTTTGAATTCCTCGCTCCCATTTCACAAAAACTGTGACTCTTTTATAATGATTTCAGACAGCCGCTTTCCATGGTAATTTTCGAGTGTCCGTCTTTTGTTGCATTAATTCATGGCTGCAATGGGAGCGTGATTTCGCGATCAGCTCAATTTTGCTTTGAATCCTTTCATTTTATCAAAATTCTTGCTCTTTATTTACCTAGATCCCTAAATATTAATCTTCTACCGGGAACAACATTCGCATTTACCGAGATTTGAAATTTCTAACTTCCATGTATAATCAATCGATTGATTCCCCCCCCTTTTTTTCCTTTTATTTGTTCTGATGCGATTTTTATTTTTTTATTTCCTTAAGGTTGCCAAAATTAGGTATTAATAGCTGCCACTTTTTGAATGTGAGCTCGTAGAAGTTACCTTCAAAGATAAGTTGAGACATAAATTTTGATCACGCATATGCATTGAATGACCTTTTTTTTTAAAATAGGGAAAATGAATCCTATTGATGCATGGAAATGCTAATGTAAATGATAAAAGAACCTATTTGGAATAACTTAGGAGCGTAGAGTAATTCAAGATAGTTGGTATTATATGTATAGGACTCGTATCTTTCTATGGTCGCCCAGAATAGTAACAGACTTAAGAGAAGGCCGCCTTTCCTCGGACTTGTACATTTCTATAGTCACCCAATATGGTAGTATTTGGTTGTCTAGGACCCGAACATTTCTTCGGTCGCATTGACAAAAAAATTGCTTCTTTTAGGATCCGTACCTTTCTACGGTTGCCTGCTAGAGAAACAAACATTATCTAGGACCCGTACCATCCTACGATTGCTTGAATGGGAGATCACTTTTTCAAGACCCGTACATTTTTACGATTGCTTGAATGGAAAATAGCTTTTCCAAGACCCATACCTTTCTATGGTCGCCTAAACAGGAAAACACTTTCTAGGACCCCTACCTTTCTACAGTCACCCGAATGTGAAACAACTTTTCAGGACCTATACCTTTCTACGGTCGCTTGAATGAGAAACATAAATTGTCTAGGACTTATACCATTCTACGGTCGCCTAAACAAGAAATCACTTTCCAAGACCCGTACCTTTCTACGGTCACCCGAATGGGGAATAGATATTGTCTAGAACCTGTACCATTTTACGGTCGCTTAAACGGGAAACCGTTTTCTAGGACTTGTACTATTCTATGGTTGCCTCAACGGGAAACAACTTTTTAGAACTTGTACCTTTCTACAGTTGCCTGAATGAGAAACATATACTATCTAGGACTCGTACCATTCTTCGGTTGCCTAAACAGGAAACAACTTTCTAGGACCCGTACCTTTTTACAATCGCCTGAATGAGAAATAGATTTTCCACAACCTGTACCTTTCTACGGTCGCCTTAATCAGATTGAATCTGGAGAAAAAAAATTAGGGGATAGCTCGACTAAGTCGAGTGTCGGTGCACTTGAGAGAGAATACCTGCATAATGACAAATATTTAGAGTATGGGTAGAGATATACTTACCTGGTAATATCTCTGATTATCGGGGATATGTCTCCTTTAAAGCCTAATCACAAGAGAGGTAACATGCATTTGTGGTTACAAATAACAAATGCATTAATTCAAGTGAGGTTCATGCATTATAATTTCTATTAATCTTGCATTACCCAATTTTCATTTCAAAATAATACTATAAACTAAACACATAAGTGTCATGGATGTGTCAAATGAGGGATCTTTCGGTTTGAAAGGACCTTTCACTCATGCTCATTAAAAGGCTATTTCAACCTGATATTTGATGCAAGAATTTGACAATCACTTTGTCTTGCTATTATCATGCCAAACAAGAGTTCGAATAGTCTCGCAAGTGGTATGACCTTACAAATCTAAGAGGTCTTTAACAAGACCGTGATGTGGGCTTGGTCGACGGCTTAACGAAGGGGACTCTTTGAGTTGAGACTTATTGAAGAATGATATTCCGCAACCATCTCTAGGTTTATAAGTCAAAAAGCATATGAAATGAGGTAGAAATTGTTTTACTCACACCTCTCCGAGCGATGCTTTTGAACATATGAACTTTTACATTAATTCAAGTGCCATAATCTAAAGAGATTTTGCAAGGGATGTAACGTAGGTTTGGTTCATGAAAGGATTATCAGGCTAAAAAAGTGATTAGGGGGGACTAGAGTTGATGATCATCTTGATATTTCTACCAATTTTCTTTTTCACTATCAAGGATTTTCTTCATATCAAAACTCCATTGAGTTCTGCAAGTATCGCTTCACTGGGGATACGACTTGCTACAATCAATTTTTGATTTTTTTTCTATGGACATTGGCATTGCTTTTATTAAACACACTGCTTTTTCATGCCCCATTACTTTTTGCACTTATTTTCTTTGGACTTACACAACCTCCATCTTTTATCAACATTCTAGACCATGCTACTTGAATGATTGTCTTTCGCCTTGCCCCGGTGTGGGGTATAATCACCAACTGGGTTTAGTAGGAAATGAATTCGAAGGCTCAAGTGGGCTATGCAATGGACAAAAGTGTGTAGGGTAAAGAAAGAACTGCTCTTCGTCATCCTAAAGCACTTAAATTACCGCATAAGTTGCATTGCAAAAGCAATACTCGAAGATTGATGCAAGTGTGAGCAACAAAATTCCTACCATTCATTTCAAATTTGTCCCAATATGGGGTGATCCTTGATAGAGATAATTTAAAAAAAAAAAAATCTCCATAAATGTGTGGGGCTCAAAGGGGGTTAAGTAATGGATCACTTGTAGTGTTTGTGATAGAGAAAAGAATGCCTCCCATCACCTCGATTGACGTGCCCTTTGCCAGATAACCATTTTCCTTGTGGGCATGTAATTTTTCCATTCAACTCACTGGAGATTAGTGTATGAAACAATGTATAAAATAAGGCTTGCCTTTCATCATTTCAAAGTATCCCATTTGACACATCCAATTTGTCTCACAAAATTCATCAGTGAAAACATGCAAGATTTGAACAATTTAATTTGCAACTCATTGAGGCAATTCATTCATCATAAAAAATGTTTGCAAACACAGCAAATTCTATCATGGGTAATACTTCTTGACATCATCAGAGTTAACAGGATTGGAAAACTCACAACCATCCATCTTTGCCATGATCAAGGCACCTTTAAGGAGTACCTTTCACCACATATGGGCCGCTATAATTTGGAGCAAATTTGCCTCCAGGATTCGGAAAAATCGGCAACATCTTCCTTAAGATCATTTACCTCAAAATGTATTGGTCGTACCTTTCGATTGAAGGACCTGGCCACTCTCTGTTGATAAATTTGGCCATAACAAAGAGCCTTTGGTCTTTTCTCATCAATTAGGTTCAGCTGTTCAAATCTTTGTTGCGAACATTCCACCTTAGACAACTCCATTTGGGATAAAACTTTCAGGGAAGGAATTTCCACTTCCATGGGCAGAATTGCTTCCATGCCGTACACCAAAGTGAAAGGGGTTGCCCCCATAGAAGTGCGGATCTATCATGCCAATAATTCTGAGTAGTCTTAGCCAAGATCTTCTTAATGTTCTTATTGGCCGCTTCAATAACCTAGTTCACTTGAGGGTGGTAAGGGGACAAATTTAGATGCTTGATCTTGAATTTGCTAAACAACTCATCAACAAGCTTGTTGTTCAAATTTGTTTTGTTATTAGTGATGAATGCTTTAGGGACACCATAGCGAGTAATTATGTCACGCCAAGTATGATTTTCATGAAGAGCCTTAAATTCTAGCTTTGGTCACAGCAGCGAATGAGTTTATAAAATTAAGTTCAAGGCAGATGGCTCCATTGAATGATACAAGGCTCATTTAGTAGCGAAGGGGTTCATGCAACGGGAATGTTTTGATTATCATGAAACATTCTCTCCCGTAGCTAAAGAAGTCACTGTTCACTCTTTGTTGTCTATTGCTGCCTTTTGCAATTGGCCGCTCCATCAAATGGATGTACATAATGTTTTTTTACATGGAGATTTGGATGAAGAAATCTATATGTAGTTTCCATAGGGATTACGCAGCTAGGGGGAGTCTCGTGTAAGTCATCTCTGTAAATCCCTGTATGGACTTAAACATACTTCTAAGCAATGGTATGCCAAGTTCATAGCTGCACTAACCGACGCAGGATTTCAGCATTTTAGACATGATTATGCCTTGTTCACATGTACTTTGTCCATTTTTCTCTTAATACATGTTGATGACATTCTTATCATGGGAAATAATGAGCTCGCTATTGCAAAATTCAAAAACTACTTGAATGCCACTTTTCGCATAAAAGACTTGGGGCCTCCTAAGTATTTCCTTGGCATTGAAATAGCTCGATCTAATAAGAGACTATGTCTCAGCCAATGAAAGTTCATTCTATAAATAGTCTCCAAAGCAGGATTGTTGGGATGTAAACTAGCTGTTATATTGATTGAGCAGAATGCGAAGTTGACGACACATGAGTATGATGCGAGCTCGTCTTCACCTATGGAGGATCCATTACTCAAAGATCCATTAGGATATCAACAGCTTATTGAGAAATTGATTTATCTCACAATGACAAGACCAGATATATGTTATGCAGTGCAAATACTCAGTCAATTCATGCACAAGCCAAAGCAGTCTCATATGGATGCAGCGTTGAATGTCGTGAAATACTTGAAGGGATGCCCAACATTTGGCATTTTTCTATCTCGAGATTGTGACATGAGAATGATAGCATATTGTGACATGGACTATGCTACTTGTCCGATGACAAGAATGACTATTACTGGTTTTTGTATCAAATTGGGAAAATCACTCATCTCATTGAAAACAAAGAAGTAGTCAACTGTATCATTGTCGTCAACAAAATCAGAGTATCGAGCTATGGCAAAAAATGTTTGCGAAATAATCTGGATATGAGGACTACTTTTAGATTTTGGAGTACAAGTCAATGGATCCAGCGAATTATTATGTGATAATGATGCCGCACTCAAGTTAGCAACTAATCCTGCTTTTCATGAGAGAACTAAGCATATAGAGTTCAATTGTCACTTCACTTGGGACAAGATTCGGGAAGAAATCATAACAACGAGAGGAATTGGAACTATTGAGCAACCTGCAAACATCTTTACCAAGCCACTGTGTCAAAGACAACATGCATACCTATTGAGCAAGCTAGGTGTTCTTGACATATACATGCCACCAGCTTAAGGGGGAGTGTTGGAAATATGGAAATACTAATTTTGAATATCAATAATTGATTCAGTTAATCGGTAATTAGCTTGGTAAAATAGGACATAGAATCATGATGTAAATCAGTGTATTTTTCCTTATTTTTTTTTCCTAGCTTATTTCCTCCCTCTAGTATTATAAGTGGAGGATTATACATGTACAAGAGATAGGCAGAAACACGTAATTACACTTTTCCTCTCTATTCTACTTTACTTTCCGTCACTCTCTCTATTTACGACCACTCTTTCTATTCACCAACACCTCCTTTCATTAACCCCCCCTTTCTCTCTCTCTCTCTCTCTCTCTCTCTCTCTCTCTCTCTTTCTCACAAAGACGTCGATCTATACGAAAACGCGAGATCCGTTGCGGTCTCCGTCTCTCTTTCTCTCTCTCCCTGCTGCCCTTTGACGTGGCTTCACTAGAATTGTTATTGACCACATGGAAACAGCATAAAAAATGAATAGGTTCGGGTCACCTGGTGGCGGAACGTAGGCTTAGTAGGCCTTTTTTTTTTTTTTTTTTTTTATATATAATGCAAAACAAACGGGTGCAAAACTGCTTTCGCTTACGAAGCCATAGCATTGTCGGGAACCGAGCAGAGTTGCATACGATTGAGCACGACGGCTGAACCATGGACGCCGAAGCTTCATCGTAAAAATCTCCTCCCTTCTCCTGCATACCTCAATCTCCGGCGTCTCCATGTTTCAAACTGCGCTTCCTCCTTTAACTTTTTTGCTTCTCTTTTCCTTTTCCTTTGTTGTCTTGGAAAGGTTTGAGACAAGCGAGACGCTGGGGACTTTTCTGTCTTCGACTCCGCTGCTGAAGGAGGCGTGGAGGCTGTGCAGCGCGGCGAATGCGATGGGGTGCGGTGCCTTCGTGGCGGAGCAAGTCGGGGGCGTGGGGTACGTGGCATTCTCGGGCGTCCAAGAGATGCCGGTGCTCGGTTGGGATCCGAACTGCACCATTCTGGCACCGCTGGATGCAGCAGGCTACGGGCTGTTCGCGCCGCTGACACGCTGTTACGAAGGCGAAGAGCCGGTCATGGTCCACTCCGGAGTGCTTCACCGCTTCCTTCATTATCATTCGCGCAATGATCTTCAGAGCCAGGCTAGTTCATTGGCAACAACTTTACTTTATTTATTTATTTTTTACTTTGTCCGACTAAAAATAAAGTGAAAAAGAAAAAAAAAAAGAGAGGAGATATCCCTCAACTGATCTCACTCAGTCTTGATTTTCGTGAAATTAGATTCTAAGATTAGTAATTCCTATAATTTTTCCTCTCCTTAACAAGTTCTATCATATTTATTAGAAATACAAAGTTATCTTTTCATATAATCATGGATCTGTCCGAAAAGTTAATGTTTTAAAACTTTTGCGAGACTGATGATACTAATGGTTAGTTTATTTTTATATTTGAGCTTCTTTGGGCAACATCTCTAGTGGCATGCGCTGTATTCCCTTAGCATTTCGGATCTCTCTTTCTTCCCCCACCATTAAAATATTAGAAAGTTATCTAGCCATGGGCTGCTCGCAGCGGGTTGGCCAAGCTCAGGCCTGCGATTTTGGGTGCGATTAATTCAGCCTTTTCAATGGGTCTGAGAGAAATGTTGGGCATTTGACGACCATCCTTAATGAGGTTTCAAGTTGAAAGGTTTAAAATTAATCAATTACCTATTTTGCCCTCAAAACCATACTCAAAAATCCAATTTTACCCTTTTAATATTAAAACCCGAGCCTGGATCTCATTCTCTTACGTTTCTATTGCTTTCTTTCGTTTGCTCTCCACCCTTCCATCGCCCTCTCCCTCGCGACAGCTGCTCCTCGCTCGACTGCGCTCTTCGCTCGCTCGTGCTCATTCTCTGCAGGTTCAATCTCTCCTCTCTCTCCCCCCTCTCTTTCTCACCGGTGGATCCGCTTTCGATAGATCTGTACATTGTGATGTTTGGACTGAAAAGTAACCCGAGCGAATGATGAATGGTGCTCGTGGTTTTTGGTTGCACTGTGATGTTTGATTTGAGTCAATCTCTCCTCTCCCCCTCTGTCTCTGGGTGCTTAGTTCTGAGTTCTTGATTCGATTCTGCCGCATCTCCAGGTACTTGGTCAATAGGCTGATCGATTTTTGCGTTGAATCCGCTGCTGTCACGCGTTGTGCGCTGCTAGATCAGAATTCAAGAACCTCTAGTGTTTTATTCTGTCATGGGAAGAAGTTTTCGTGCTGATTTTCTATAGTTCTTGATAAAGGCTCAAGAAAACAAGAGCCAATCGAAGTGTGGGGTCTGTTTCTTGAACGTTTTGACTTTTGGGTTCTTCTGATAGTTTCTTGCTGAATATTGTGCCCCATGTGGTGGTTCGATTTAGTTGTAAATCATGCCTCCCACCCAATTACTAGCAACATGTTGGTTATCTTCCCTCCTACTGTCGTTTCTGATTTGCATTAGTACCCATTTTCTTTTCCAAATTGGTACTTAAATTTTTGTCCTTCCTTTGTGTGCAGTGTCTTATGGTAATTAGTTGTTACTTCTTTTTTCTTTGTCTTGAAGACTTTATTGTGATTATATACGAGGCTTTTTAATATTTACCTCCTTCCGACTTTCCTTACTTGCACTCTCATTTGATTACAATTCCAAGGTATTTTGATTAAGCTTGGGCTGCAGATCTATCCGCCCATTTGGTCCATGATAACCTCTGGGTCTGAATGTTGAATTACCGTGGATCCGATAGTTCCGGTTTGGAGTTATATCAAACCGAACCGTTCTTGAGACAGATCTCCTGATCATGAAGGGTACTCTTCTCATAAGAGTATCTAAATACAAGAGCCATACATATAAATACATTCTATACATGTGTTAAAACATGTTTGCACACTTGTCATCATCTGCTGAAATGATAGTGTGGTTTTAGCTTGTCAAATGAACAGTTGCGTATGTTTAGCATTTGCAGTAGGGCCCATGATTTCCCACCCGATCTATTTGTGTAACTCTTCTAATCTGACATGATCTAGTGAAATTGATTTTTCAGGAAGTTTTTGAAGTATTGTAATGGATATTTTTTCAGGAAGCTTTTAACCAGATTTTAGGAATTCTTGAATATGTTTGCAGATTCATAGCTTGCTGGCTGAAACGAAGTCAATAGTGATCACAGGCCACTCCATAGGAGGATCAGTCGCATTCCTCACAGCTCTTTGGCTCCTCTCCTACCTCAAATCCATCTTCCCACCCCCGTCAGTCCTATGCATCGGTTTCGGCTTTCCTTTCATCAGCAGCGAGTCACTTTCCCGAGCCATCCTCCGCGAAAGATGGGGTGGCAGCTTCTGCAATGTTGTGTCGACGCACAATATAATGCCAAGGTTGTCTCTCGAGCGATCACTTGTTCTGACTCCCCTGTGGCTAGCCCTCATAAGATTCTGGTACACGTCTATGATATCACCAACCTCTATGAATTTCGCTAACCTCCAATTAACTGAAGAAGGCAAGGCCTGGTTATTATCCTTCGCTGCGGCCAACATGGAGCGCCTGGTACAGGCAGGGGAAGGCTCGGGAGGGAGGTTGTTTTGGCCGTTTGGGAGTTACTTGTTTTGTTCATATGAGGGCACGATTTGTTTGGACAATGCTGTATCGGTCAACAAGATGATACATTTGTTGCTGAGGACAGGCTCTCGAAATTGTATTGTTGAGGAGCACCTTAAGTATGGGCAATATGTTGAAAGACTGACTCGTCAGTCTTTGAAGAGAAGCTTCATGGAAGGAGATCCCCCTGAGTCAAGCTATGAAGCAAGTCCTTCGATGGCTTTGAACTCCATAGGGACCTATCGACAGGTAGGAGCACATCTTAGATCATCGATTGTGATCTAAGTCTATCAATTTGGGCATTTTATTCCTGGGTGCAATTCCTCTGAGTTTAAAAGTTCTTCGATCCCCTCCTTTGCAGGTATCGATTGCACTGATGGCAAAAGATTGCTTGAAGATGGCAAGGCGAATGAGGCCCTCACTGGACCAGAATGCTGCTAAGTTAGCCATTAGGCTATCCAAAATCGCTCCTTATAGGGTGGAGATAGAGTGGTATAAAGCCTGTTGCGATAAGTCTGCCGAGCAAAGAGGATACTATGATCCCTTCAAGCAGAGGGGCGTCTCAAAGAGAGAGTCCTATATAAACATGAACCAGATCATGTTTGCGGCCTTTTGGGATGATGTCATATGCATGATGGACAGGAACGAGCTCCCACTTAACTTTCACAGAAGTTTAGAATGGGTAATTGAGGAGTCGCAGCTCTATAAGCTCCTTGTGGATCCATTGGACATCATGGAGTATTATCTGTCGGGGATGCATCGGAAGAAAGGCCACTACATAAGCAATGGAAGAGAGAGGAGGTATGAAATTTTGGATCAGTGGTGGACCGAGAGAGTTGTTACTGGGCAATAGGAGGACCAGGTATGCAAGCTTGACCCAAGACACTTGCTTTTGGGCAAGGGTGGAGGACGCAAAGGAGTGGCTGGACAAAATCAGGAGGAAGAGTGACCCAAACAACCTGGCTTTTCTTCAAGACAGACTCAATGAGTTTGAAGCATATGCAATGAAGCTGGTTGAAGGAAAAGAGGTGTCTGCTGATGTTCTAGCTAAGAATTCAAGCTTTAGTTCATGGTTAGAAGAATGTACAGCATTAAATCGAACTGGCCTTACCCAACTGATTCCAAGCTGGTTCACACAGATCGATTCGCTTCCTGGTACCATGCTGGTTCACATGGGGTCCGATTTGCTTCCTGGTAAAATATTTAGGAATCGGTCTTCAAAGGTTTGATTTTTGGTTCCATGTAGAACCGGTTTAAAAAAAAAAAAAAAAACTAAGTTCTCATAACTTTCATGTCATATTAAAAAAAAAAAAATAGGAAATTCAGCATGGAAATCAAAATCAAAACAAAGGGATAGATGTAATAAAGACTTTCAGAAGAGAGGGGAAAAAATGCATATGAGCATTCTTCAGCCTGCTCTTTGTGCAATTTTAGACATACTATATTACTTGCTTCAATATTGGTAAAAGGCAGTGGAATTGAGGTTCATGGTGAGAGATATGGCTTAACAACAGAAAGTGTACCTCCTGATTTTATATTGGGAGGTAATTGAGTATTTTGTCTTCTGCAGCTGCAATATTTTTCCTTATTCAACTTGCCGCTTATTACTTCCAACAATGAAATATTTCTACTTAATAAGAAGACGTGAAGAGTCCACTTTGGCGCAAGGTTGTTGCCATCTTTATTTGTGCCAGAGCACAATAATATGATGCTTTGAATGGTGATCCTGCATGTGCCTTCTGAAGCCCCTCGTTGGATCAATTCACTGCACCAAGCTTTGCTAGATATTTGGAAGTAGAAATGCAACAGGAAAGAGAACAAGAAGCAAACAAAATAAGGAATCTACCTGAGTGCTAATGCCAGCGTTGAGGCCTATGGTTTCAAGCCTTAAAACAAAGGGGACCAATCATCTGTTAAAAAGTTCACAAAGATAAGATCATTAAATATCTTGAAAAAGCATCAACTTGTTTTCTAAAGAAACCCACCTAATAGCATAAATAGAACTTATATCAAGGAAAATGAAGCATTTAGTAGTGCAGAGGAATTTGTTCCTAACTTTATATAAATTCCGTTGGAAAACAGGACAGGATCTAAGTTTCGAGAAGATTTTTTCACATGCAGTACTTTCCCCTCGCTAAAGTGTACTTGTTAATCTTCTCCAGTCATTTCTGCAAGCTTCTCTTGAAATAGAAGTGCAGAGAATCTCATTAAGGTTCAAATTTGGCAACATATGCTTTGAAAAGATCTTTGCAGTTCGGCGGTAAATCAGCATAACTTCCTGTGTCCTTTATGTTTGCTTTTTGAGGTCATGTTCCTATAAGACGTTATGACTACAGGAGTTTGTTTGAGACACAAAAAACATCCCTCCTTTCACATTTACATGCTCAGATGAACACTATTTTTTTGCTAAGAGTAATGACACCACCTGCATATTTTTTTGGCCTTTCAAACAAGTTCTCAAGTGTGAAAAGGTACTAAAATGTGCAAACAAATATTATTAGGAGCCCCTGAGAACGTGCTGACTGGGGAAGACGAAACTAACACCAGGCTGATAATTGACAACGAGCGCAGCAAAAACACCGTATTAGGCGTGTTAAAAGCATAGCCTAATCAGTAACTACTAATCACCGATAGGAGAACACCTCGACATAAGAAATTCTTGTAGGCGTTAGAAACTCGAGGGGACTGATATAAGGTCTCTTAGTCATCATTCACGGAGACTGTTTACAAAAAGCAGCTCACCCTTTTCTTTGCCTTATAACGTAAAGAGTGACGCTGTTTGCTTCCTGGATCACGTAGCCACCAGAGTCATTTAAGAGCACTGAAACACAAGTAAACTTGTCAGAGTGCTCAAAGATTTCTCGTTTACTCCTCTCCATAAGACGAAAATGCCCGAAAAAGAATCTTGGAGTGCCCTCACTGACAGATGAGGTTTGGACGTTGAAGTTTCACGGTCAAGTAGCACTGCAAGTTGCGTGGAAAAAAATGCCGGATGGACGTAGTAGGCACTATTTGTTGCACATACATGCACGAGGAATGACACAGAAGTATGTGATGGTATGCATATTTTGAGCTAACATATTCCACATTCTGCAATAGTTTCTTCGGATTAAAGAGGTCAAAGTTCAGTCCCTCTGCCACAGTCCAAGCACAAACCATCTTGAGTTTTCTCTTTTCGTTAGATCAACACCGATGTGACAAATTCAATTCAGTAGTGCATTACCCAGGAGTCGGCAACTGTGTGAAGAGCGACAGAGCAAATGGTCACGTCATGACGGACTCTGATGTTCGTGTGGCAAGAACAGCATCAATAGAATGGAGAACTTCTTCCAACATCGTCCATGTTTGGGTGTCAAGAGGGCTCTCCGGCTTGTCTGAGTGAGCGATGTTTAAGAGATAGAGCTTCTTTGGGTTTTAGACCCGCTCATATATTGAATTTAATGGATCATGTCAGGCGAATATTTTGGTGTAACATGTGTTGGAAAAAGGATTAGAATACATAAAATAATAATTATTATTGGAAATACATTACAAAAGATTAGAAAATAAAAATAAATGTCTGAGGCATGCAAACAATGTCCTTAAGGATAATTTCACTCCTCGGAGTACGAAGCTTGGTGCGTAAGGCTTCAGTGGCTATTCTCCCAAGATACAATAGATTTTCCTCTATACTCCGCACTGAATATTAGAATGAAACAAAATAACTTTTGTGTATAACCCAGCAAAAAGAAAAGGAAAGATGTGATAACATATTGTATCTACTAAGATTGTGGTTTGAAGTTTAGTTTAGATTCAAACAAGAAATAGAGATAGTCATTAGGAGATCGTCATAAATTAATTAGTAATTAAAAAGATGACCGTTATAAAATAATGAAGAATTTATGAAGTAATAAATCAAAAGTTATAAAGCCGTTAGATGACCATTATACAACCATTAGAAAGCTATTATATGATCGTTAAAAAGCCGTTAAAAAAATGATGACTTTCATGATGATAATAATTTCTAATAAATATTTCAAAACTGCTGAAATATTTAACAATCCCCCACATATTTCCGAAAGTTTTGACAAGAAAAATAAAATAATACTGAGTTAATGGAGAGTAATGCATCAGAACTGGTGCTTGTTAGGCTATGAACCAATCCTAGAAAGAATGAAATATAATTCACGAAATCATTGGTGAAGTTTGAAACTTTCATGAACCAAGAATTTCTTTTTGTGAAATATAATTTTCACCAATCACATTACACTCCCACAAACTTTGTTGTTTAATGCGGTTTTGCGCTAATAGGTCATGCGTGTGCTTGGTTTATTCATAAGTACTTTAGAGATTTTCGCCAAAAATTCTCATATGAGCAGCTCCACTCCACATTTATATAAGTGATTCCATCAAGTGTATATTGTAGATTAATACACCACCAATAATGGCTATAGAATTTCATTAAGAGCTTACCTCAATCTCTTTTTCCTTATAATTTTGCACTATTTTCACCTTAGGAGGGATAATAATTTTTTTACAGTGCACTATATCAACAAATGACTTGTTATTATCCATATGAATCTAATTCATGGGATCGCCAATCACATAGGTTGGGTTACTATGATTGTTGATTTTCCTCAGTTGGCTTGTCCCATTTCCCTCGATGTATAGTCAGAGGATTGGCCAAAATCCATTTCTAACTTCATATAATTAATGGACATAATTCCATCATTAAGTAACTACTTTACCACGTCATCCTTCAATCAGACGTGTCAATTTTTACCATTGAAAATTTTATCTTTGCATGACTATTGCCTCTTGGCAATAATGATGTATAAACACAAAATGTGTCATTTTCCCAAAAGAATATCTGGTAAGAGTTTCTCAACTACCCAGCCTCATTTTCATATATGAGTTTGAGAAGAATTTTTTTCTTTTTCTCAAGAATTTGAATAGTTCTCAATTTACTAAAGAATAGTAAATATTTTCTTCTCCTTCACCCATTAGAGCTTAGGAGGATAAGGTATTTTGTTTACACATATATGCCTAGTAGCACTCGAGTCTACCACCCATAATTTCGATTAGCCACAATATTGGCATGGGAACGACTATAGCAATTATTTAGTCAAACCATCTACTTCAATCAAGTTGACTTTTGGTTAAGTAGGATTGCCATTTCCCCCATGATTTCATTCGACTGCTTTTATGTCAAGCACTTCCACCGGGTGAACACATATTCATTAATGGATTTTATTTCATCTGAATCCAAGATCCAGTTATATCACCGTTTCCTTCTAATACAATGGGAAATGCACTATGTAAAATACAATAAACTTGACAATACTCACCATTTAACAAAGCATTTCACAAAAGACATCAATTTTATTCAATATAGATCTTATTCAACATAGATTTATGTTGGATACGGATGCAAAACAAATAATATAAATTTCATCTCCACAACAATCACTAAAGGAGATTCTCTTTCCCAAAGCAATAGTCAATAGGGGTGAGCATCGATGCAGGGGTCAATCTTGGATCGACCACCGAACCACCAACCCGCTGGTCCTGGTTCGGTTCCTAGGGAGACTGGGTTGATCCTTGGTTATAGAATTTCTGGACTAGCACTATACGGGTCGGTCCTCGATCCTGAGAGTTCTAGGTCGGTTCAATCCGGACCAACACTGAATATATGTATATAATTTTTTTTTAGAGAGAACCTTAAAATAAACGGCGTTAACATTAAACAGCTATTTAGTAAAGAGTTCAAGTAATTTTGTATTGTTCTTTAATAACTTAGATTTTTAATATCATTTATGACGTTAATAGTCATAATTTACGAATGAGGAAAATGTTTTTGTAAGGAGTCCTCACAGTGTCCAAAAAGGTATAAACAATTCTTTCCTCCTCTAATATTCGTTCTCTTTTATCTTATTTGTTCTCTTAGTTTTCAATTTGCCAAAATTGAAAGAAACAACTTCTTTGCTCACCACTCGACTCTCGCCTCGCTCGCTTTGTGTCACTCGTGTCGCTCGCCACTCAATGCTCACTTGGCTTGTTGATCCCCGCTCGACATTCGATACTTATTTTGTTTGACGCTCACCCCACTTGACCTTCACTACTTGCTTTTTTTAGCCGATCTCGCTCATCATCAAACCCATTGAGTCGGTATAGTCCTTAGTTGCCTTTTCAAGAAGTATAAAAAATGAAATAAAAAATTATCAGTTAGTCCTAGGTTGACCTTGAAACCGAACCAAACCCATTGGGTTAGTTCGGTCCTCAGTCGTTTTTTTAAGGAGTACAAAAAATGAAATAAAAAATTATCGGTTAGTCCCGAGTTGACTTGGAATCGGACAGAACACATTGGGTTGGTCTGGTTCTCAGCTCCAAGCTTAATAGGGTTGGTCATCGATCCTAAAAATTGAGGACCAATACTGTACGGGTTGGTCCTAGGGTTAGGGGGTGAACTGGCCCAACCCGGATCATGTTCACCCCTAATAGCCAATCAAGTCTCTAATTATCATCATGCATGAATGGACATTCAACATAAATTGGCAAAGTATATATTCTTACAAAGAACTTTTTTTTTTTTACATCATTACTGCTATCAATAGTACATGTTGCTCCAAAAATGTTAACCAAAACTTAGAGGTTAGCAGAAATCTAAAATGAATTAATAATTTCACAAAATAACTGTAAGACTTCCTTTGAGTGTACTTCCTTTGAGTGTTATATATGAATCACCAAAAATGTCTGAACAATGCATACTTGATACAAAACATGTAATCAGTTTAATTATGCAATAAAATACTATTTAATAATTTTATCAAAAGTTATGCGTGAAAAATTCGATCATTGAAAAAGAGACATTATAATCTTTAACCCATAAATTTGTGGCTATTATAAATATAAATCTCTTTGGTTGTTTCAAACATAAGTGTAAATCTAATAAATTCAGGAATAGAATCACGACAATTTTGACAAGAAAAATGTTTGGACTAAAACTTTAGTAGTCATAAATATAATGCCAACAATGTTTTACACATGTAAAACTCAAAGTAGACTTTAACTCTTTACGCAACATTTAAATGACTGAAATGTGAAATATAAAAATTTCACAAAAGATAGGATGCAAAAAGCATACTTGCTAAATTGTCGATTATGCTAATTTAGCCAGAAAAATAATTAATGGAAAATATGCGGTGTATCATTAGTCAATTGAATAATTGTCGCCCAATTATTCTCTCAGTTTGTGCTTGCTAAATTTGGTCTCCATTCCCCTTCTATCAAGCATAATTCCATGTCGTCAAGAAGGCAAGAATCTGCCACCATTCTAATGCTAGAGAAGTTCTATATGTGTGTGGATGAGAGAGAATTATCATATCTTCATGTATTTATAAAATATACACATTGTCATGCAGCAAATACCAACACATGTATGAGCATATACATAGATAGAGGCCCACGCTGCACTCCCAAGCAAACATGAATAAAGACATGCCACCAAATACCAACACAAGCTTGTGTCTACACTTACTTGAGCATATTGGCATGGACATCACCAACCGACTAATGATTGTATGCACTCTAGCATATTCCCAAGAATGATTGGACAACACTGTAAGAATACTAAAGAATTTGTTCCAAAGTCAAATGAAACCTATTTTCAAAATCTATAATCACAATAATATAAGGTAAAAAGAGTGTAATTTTAGTGGTAAAACACAAAAATCCCACATGACAGCATCCATTGTTTCGTTGAAAACAATTATACATAACCTGGTCCAACAAGGGCAAACTCGATTAAATTCTGTAGAGGTGGAGCCAAAGACAAATTAAATAGCAGATAAAAATAGTTATAAACTGGCTTCATGAATGTACATTAAACAAATTTTAGCAGGGGAATAGGAAGAATTAAGGACAAATGGAAACTATTTTGAGTAATAGAGGAGCGCCCCAATTTCCAATCCTAAATGGATGATTATTAAAATAATCACGAACTTGAGAGAGAAAACATATACACACATCCGACTTTCTATTGGAAAAACAAGTAGGTATTGAAGCCCCAAAATAAAAAATAAATATATAAAAGAAATATTAGCTTGATTTCTTTTCATTTCTTTTATGGTTTTCCTTTTTTATTTCTTTTTAAGTAACTACATGGAATCACTATGCCATTTTTAAAATATTTTTTACATAGGTAATTTTGAAAAACTGTAAGTATCTTCCATAAAAGTATAAGAGCACACATTCATGGAATATCTCTAACAAGATCAAATCAAATCTAAAGAGAACACACAAGCTCGTGACGCCAAATTTCAAATATCAGAATGAAAGGATCTCGACCTATGTGATGATAATTCTTCAAAATGTGGAAATAGTGAGCCAAAATGGCAATTTACGCCCTTCAAGCATTAATTTAGAGTTTCCAAAAAATGACTTTACTTGAAACTCAATAACCTTACCAAAACGACCAAAAGCTATTTTGTGTTAATGCTTGATACTATTCCATGACAAACCACCCAAGAATATGTGATACTTGTCCTTAGGGATGAGCATCGATCTAGGGTCAACCCTGGACCGACTCTGGATCGGCCCAACCCTGTCGATCTTGGTCCGATTCTTAGGGAGATTAGGTCAATCCTTGGTCATAAAATTCCTAGATTAGTACTGTGCGAGTTGGTCCTGGGTCCTGAGTCCTGAGAGTTCCAGGTCGGTCCAACCCGGACTAATCCTGAGTGTGTATATATATTACTTATAATTTTTTTATATAGAGAAAACCTTAAAAAAAAACGGCGTCAACAATATTAAATAGCTCTTTAGTGAGGAGTTCAAGTAATTTTATATTATTCTTTAATAATTTAGATTTTTAATGTCTTTTACGGCATCAATAGTCATAATTTATGAAGGAGAAAAATGTTTTTGTGAAGAGTCCTCACGGCGTCCAAAAAGACATAAACAACTCCTTATGGCATCATTCTCTAGTATTCGTTTTCTTCTATCTTATTTGTCCTCTTAGTCTTCAATTTGCCAAAATTGAAAGAAACAACTTCTCCGCTTAGCACTTGACACTCGCCTCACTCACTTTGAGTCACTCGTGCCGCTCAACACTTAATGCTCACTTGGCTTGTTACTTCCCGCTCGACATTCAATGCTTATTATGTTCGATGCTCACCCCACTTGACCCTCACCACTTGCCTTTCTTAGCCGACCTTACTCGTTATTGAACCCATTTGGTCGATATGGCCCTCGGTTGCCTTTTTAAGGAATACAAAAAATGAAATAAAAAATTATTAGTTGGTCCTAAGTTGATCTTGAAACTGGACCAAACCCATTGGGTCAGTTCGGTCCTCAATCATTTTTTTAAAAAGTACAAAAAATGAAATAAAAAATTATTGGTTGGTCCTAGTTGACCCTGAAACCGGACTGAACCCATTGGGTCAGTTTGGTCTTCAATCGCTTTTTTAAGGAGTACAAAAAAATGAAATAAAAAATTATCGATTGGTCTCGAATTGACCTTAAAACTGGACTAAATCCATTGGGTCAATCCGGTCGTCAGTTCAAGCTCAATAGGGTCAATTCTCGGTCCTAAAAATTGAGGTCCAGCACTGTGCGGGTTAGTCCTAGGGTTAGGGGGCGGACCAGCCCAACCCGGACCATGCTCACCCCTACTTGTCCTTCAACATCTCCAAATATTTATTCAATTCCAAGGTTGGTGGAAGCACCAGCAATTCCAATTTCAAAAGCTATAAGGCATTTATCCTTAAGATTGTTGGAAAAAGGATTAGAATACATATAATAATAATAATGATTGGAAATATATTACAAAAGATTAGAAAATAAAAAGAAATGTCTGAGACATGCAAACACTATCCTTAAGGATAATCCGTCCCTCAAAGTACGAAACTCGGTGCGTAAGACTTCAGTGGCTATCTTCCCAAGATATAACAGACATTCCTCTATACTCCGCACTGAATATTAGAAGGAAACAAAACAATCATGCCGCTTAAGGCAGTCAATGTAAAAGAGAATCAATCATCACTAGCCATCACCTCTATAGCTCAAAAATCTCTCTCTCACTCTTGCTTGCTCATCATGGCGATCATCTCTTATTCATTGTATAGACTATTGAGTTCAATTTAATTACTGACAAATTTAGATAGGAACCTAATATTCGTAGCCTAAGAAACCATACTGTCACCGTGTGTATGACAAATAATCACTGAGGAAACTTAAAAAATTTATTGCAGAAAGATACTTCACTTTGATGTTCCCTCTAAATAAGATAGCTTCAAGCATGATATCTACACAAATCTTCTCAACAATTCGACCAAAATCCAAATTTGTTGTTATTTATTTATTTTAGATTTTAGGGGATAGATCATCATCATCATCATCATCATCATCATCATCATTAGCTTTTAATGTGAAAAAATAGACCATATCTTTCATCTAAAATTACAACTGACATTACCTTTTAAAGGTCTCACATTAGATTACAAATTAACTTGAATTATACAATGTGATTTCGGCTATACTAATCACGTCCTCCGATGCAACCTGATCTTCTTAAATGGAAAATGGATCCTAGTATAATAATGTCAAGTCTTTAACGCCGAAGGATTAATCTATACTTTCTACTATAATAAGTTGTTAAAAAAAAAGAAAAAAAAAAAGAGACAAATCCCCCCACCCGATACTCTAGATTTCAAAGAATAATTTATTTGCTTTATTATTAACCCACTATCACCGCTAAAAACCAACGGCGAATGAGGCACAGAAGTTCTTGAACAGGATTGCATTTTCCATTTCTGAATATAATTTAAATAACCATTTAAAAATAAATAAATAAAATTCTCGTTGCGTTGTTAAGAGCTTCCCGGTCTCTGCTCTGTATCCTTCTTGTCCGAAGAGTGTAAACCCATAAACCCAAAACCCCTCCACTCTCCTTCGTTTCATCTCCGTCCGAGGACAAGCCCCGAGTCCGTGCGAAATCTCCTCCTCCTAATTGCATTTTTTCTGTAATATATCTGTGAAAGTCTCCACCGTGGTTTGGCTTCATGAAGTTGGTAAGTCTCTCTTTAACTGGTGTTCTAGTGCACCTCCTTCTGTCAATCGACGTATCCGGTCTTCAAATTCAGTTTGATTTGAATTTGGAACATACCCTCTTATGCAGACGTGCTTGAGCAGAGGTAGAGGTTTTTACTTTCCCCAATGTCACATGCTGAGTGTCTGTGGGTTTAGGATCCTGATTTATTGTCCCCTGGACCTGTCTCCTCTCACTGCTTTCGCCCCTATACCTCCCGGATTTTCTGCTGTGCAAGATGAAGAAGATTTTGGACATTCGGTTGATAAATCTGATGGCTGTGAATCTGGGAATGAAGAGAGGGAGGATACTGAGAACCCCATGAATGCGAAGGCTTTGATTCGTTCCGAACCGTGGTACAAAACCGTGGCGAGCCTACACTTGTGGAATCTCTCGTTCATTGATGTTGTGTTGATCTCGAGCCCCACCAGGATGCTCGGGTTGCCGTTTCTTACTCGAGCGAAGGGCTTCTCGGCAAAGGTAATCTTCATCTCGTTGATTGACATTTGAAGTAATTTTTACGTATACGGTTGAGTGTTAATTTAACTATCGCTTGGTCTTGAATTTGTGCGTTAAAGGATTGTAACTTGCTTAAGATCCATGCTTTTACCTTAGGTATATGTAACCGAGGCAGCAGTGAAACTTGGGAAACTTATGATGGAATGAGGAATTCAGGCAGTTGTATGGATCTGAAGATTTCACTAGTCCTTACCGGATGAAGTGGGAGGAGCTGGAATCACTTCCTCCTGCACTGAAGGAGATAGTATTGGGCACTAATGGGATTGAGATTGGTGGATGGATGCCATTGTATAGGTAAGGAACAACCTTCGTGTGGTGGTTCTGTTCTGTAGCTAAATCGCATTTAAGATGTGGCTTGATAGTTTATCATGGCTTAGATCCTCATTGTAACTATCTGCAAAGCACAAATACTAGTTTTTTCTCTCGGCCCCTCCCTTAGTCAGAATAGAGCCCAAGCTTTTTAATGGGCATCAGGTCCAGATTAAATTTTGATGTTGAGAGTTTGTCCTACGGCCAAGGCTTAAAATGCCTTTTCTTGTTAGATGACTTTCTTGATAGGTCATGCATCTCTAAATTAAATGCGCAAAGGCTCACATATTGTGGTCAGAAGCTTTGGCCGTTGAAGATTATGAAGCATTGGTATCCTTGTATTTTCCGAGTTGTGATCATACTTGTTTCATAATGCATCTTACCTTCCTTCCTAGAAACTGCATTTTCGTTTGTTTGATAACCTTTTAAGAGATAGTGATGAAGTGCCTCTTGGTGCAGCTGATGTAGAGGATTATGTTAAGAAGGTTCAAAGACTCAAATAAGTGGAAGTGGCATCCTAAATCCTACAATGGTACAATAAGGATGCGTTTGATAACCATTCTATTCTCATAAACAATTTCCACCTAGAAATGATTTTTTTTTTTTAATTCCTGGGAACAATTTTTAAGCATTTGAAGACATTTGGTAACTGCCTAATAATTTTATTAATCTCTTTTCTCTTTTTTCCTTTTCATCTTCTCCTTCCTTTAGTCACTAGCCATGGCCAAGGATTAGCCAAACGAGGGCTAGCGACCTCGTGGGAGCATTGCCGGCCCCTAGTGACTTGAGCCACAATGAGGCTTGTTGGCTCCAATCTCTCTATGAGCTAAGTGAGATCAGGCAACATCGACTTGGTAGTGGCCCAGCAAGGCTTGGCCTCGCCAGATCTGGGCGAGGTCGATCTCACCTAGCTAAGGCGAGGTCGAGCCTCACCCAGCCATGGCAAGGCTCGAGTTGACGAGCCTCACCTTGGCGACACTTCAACGAGGTTGCTAGCCATGGTCGAAGTTGGCAACTGGCCAAAAGGGAGAAGAACAAGAACAAGAACAAGAACAACAAGAAGAAGAACAAGAAAGAGAAGAGAACAAAAGAAAAATTAGACTTGATTCTAGAATTATTTTCGAAAATAAAGAAGCAAATTTTTTTTTTAATTTTTTGATTGTATTCCAAATCTATTTCCGAGAATAAAAAATTTATCAAATAAATTTCTATTTCAAATCTATTCCTAGGAACCAAATAACAGAATCGGTTACTATCTAAATCATTACAAACAAGCCCTAAGTGTCAAACCAATCAGCATCACATTGGAAATAGAAGCCTGTAATTGAAAAATAAGGTATCCGAATGGGATGATAAGATTTATCTCAAGCTTTGAATTTGTTCCTGGTCATACTTTGGAGTTTAATTCTAGCACCCTTTGATCATATGATGTACTAATATATTCGGATTTTTCACTTCTGGATATCCTGGAGACAACTAACAAGGGTAGTAATTACGCTGCTCCCGAGGGTTCTTCAACTTTGAGGCAACCCGTTTTGTTGAGTATATCTCCTCTTGGGTTGTGAATACTATGGCCAAATGCATGGTTGTATAGTGTAGTACCATTTGATTCTTCCATCTCTTCGTTTTTTCCAATAAGGTAGATTTTGACACTTGGCATCTATGAGATTAAGATGTGAGTTTACTGTGATGAAACCAGTGATTTGGAGGAGCTCTTACTTCATGCTGGTGAGAACTCAGAGGAAATGGACAACTTGAACTTTATATGCTCCTGTGCAGTTGATGCTGTTAAAGCCGGTGAATTTGTACTCATTCCTATAGGACAACTTGGAATAATCCTACAACTCTGGGAGCAGATATCTATTTGCCTGGAAAATCACATTATAATGTATTCCATTGGTTTGCATTTAAAATTTATATTGTGCCAACAATCTTTTCTTATTTTAGTAGATATCAGATAAAGCTAATGCTTCAAGCATGAAGTCTGAATTTTACTTGAAATGAACTTAATGATGTTGATAAAAGAGTCCGAGCTATTTGTGTTCCTACGCAAGAAAATCACCTAGACCAAGTTTTTTTTTTTTTTTTTTTTGGATGATGAAAATAACCTAGACCAACTATATGCTTATGTTGTTTCCTATAGTTGCACCTTCAAAAAGTCAGGTAAACAATTAGTATGCTATGTTCAAACTATCTGCTAAAACCTTGAACGAGCTGTGAGCACTTTATATTTGGCAGTTTGTCCACGTTGGATGCCCTGAACATGTCTTCATCTGGTTAGGATTTGATGATGCATTAGTTAGTTCGATTGGTTGTCGCCACATTTCAACTTTTAACCAATATAACTCGATGAGAGTTGCTGATTCTGCATATTGTACATTCAGTTTACTTGTCTTGCTTGTGTGATGGGTTTTACATGTAAAGATGTGGGAACTCCTTTTGCACATTCGAATAGCAATGCGATCTTGTGCTTGAGAACCACAGAGAGCAACAAACATGATTCTCCTATTGTTTTGCTGGATAAAAATCATCGGCTGTGGTCAACCTAGTAGTGTTATCTTCTAGGTGGTCCTGCAGTTTTAGTCTTGGGATTTTATTTTTTGCAATTGCTTTTGCAAATTGGAGTCCAGGTCGCTCTCGCTGCTGCAAGCAAAGTCCATGTCCAATGTACTTCCTGAATGAGGTGTTCCAGAATGAAAAAGCAATTGGTATTTTCGGAAAAGTGGTTCTTTAGAGTTCTTTGTCTTATAATTTAAAAAAGTCCTTGTAATACCATTTGTTCTCTCAATAGGTTTTCCATATTTGTTATCTCGTCGGTAGAGGGTGTGCAAACAAAGGCAAGAAAAGGTATAAAATGGAGGGGTGTATGATTAATATACGTAGGTAGTTTCCAACTGATCATGTACATTCCCAACTAAAAGCTGATCTTTTGTTGATAATTTGTCCTTCACAGTTGTTCTTTGGCGAGCCATTGTTTGGATGCTCCCTAGTGAGCACTTATGTTTGAACACTTTTTATTTAGTAAATTCATATTCCGACCAAAAGAAAAAGGAGAAAGGCAGCAAGCTATGAAGCACGGACGCTATCCGAGCTTCCGTGTTGTGTCCGACACGCGGTCAACTTTTTTTGACACATTCTAACTTGCGTGTACGAGAGAGGATCATTGAAGAAAACGATGGAGGGTGGAGATGAGGGCGAGGCAACGGTGAGGGAGGGTCTGCTGCGATGGAGGGCTGGCAGCGAGGTTGAGGCTGCGGCTGCAAAGGAGGAAGGGTTGGAGGCGAGCGGTGAGGTGACTGAAAGAGAGCAAAGAGGATCGTGTGAGAAGGAGGAGGAGGAGGTCACGGTTAGCAGGTGATGGGGGAGGGGGAAGAAAGGGAAAGAACCGGAGGCAGAGAGGAGGGGGAGGAGGGGGAGGAGGGGGAGGAGAACAACGGATGATGAGGGGTGGAAGAAAGGGGAAGAAACGAGGCGGGGGGCCTGGGGGTGGTTAGGGTGGCGTGGGGAGAGGGGGAAGAGAGAAATAATAACAGGTGGGGGAGGGGGACAAACGAGGGAAAGAAATCATAGGGGTGGTCTGGGGGAAGAGAAAACTAAGGGAAATGATAAGTCATAGGGGGAGAAATGAGGAAAAGAAACTGACAGGGGGAGGGGTGAGTTTGAGGTGGCGTGGGGAGAGAGAAATGAGGGAGGGAAATAAATTTTGGAGAGTGAGGGTTTGTGAAAAAAATGAGAGAAAAATAATTTTTGGATGGCGATATTATATATGTTTAAAAAAAAAAAAAAAAGCTAAAAATAGTTTTCAAAAATAAAAATATTAAATTTAAATAATGATAAATTTTAATTAATATACAAGATCATAGATTTTTTTTTAAAAATAAATTGATTATAATTTTTTGTTAGTTATTAATTTCATCTATAATTTTTGTTAAAGTTAGAAATATGTTCTCAAATATGGATACGCATTAACTATTAATATGTCTTTTAAATTTCCTATGAATAGTTTCTTAATATTATTAGTACAAATTCATTGTAAGCTCTTTTTTATTATTTATTTATTTGTAAATTTGAATCAAATTAATTAAAAATAAAAATATTTATTTAATATATAACGCGTCTCAATATAATGGAATTTTTTATTTTTTAAAAATGACGTGTCAGAGTGTCATGTCGTGTCGCGTGTTCGTGTTATTTAGACTGCATGTGTATTATGTAATTTACTCATATGAGCTATCGTACGATAATCTTGTCTTTTGACCATACATCTCGTTACCTATCGTATCATTGGATAACTGTTAACATGTGTGCGGACTTCAATGGCAGGAACCGAGCATCGTATTTTGTCGTCCTCATTGGAGTTTGCGCCTTGGCCCACCGGTCCATTTGCTCAGACGCTGGCATGGGGATGAAAAATCATTACTCACCTGGGGGTGCTGATATGTTGTATCACTCGTTCCTATTTTTCAGCGAATAGAACCATTCAACGAGACCTTTTTGTTCCATTTGCAGGAGGGCATGGATAGTGATATAGCTCTCTTGCCTTTTGATCATCCGATGGAGATGAAGATGAAGGTCCTTCTGTGTTCATTTCTCTCGGGAATAGTGTAAGTACTAGGCATTAGCTGTTTCGCCTTTTCTTCATAAGGGTGGAGCGGTATCTAACTTTCGGGAATTACGTAACTTACACGAGTAGCGATAAAAAATGGAAGTTCACAGGAAAGTTAAGAAGATTTATTATAATATGAGTGTTGGTACATGCAAAGTTAAACCCAGACAAACCAAAGACAATGTTATATTAATTCGATTATATATCACACGGTTTTATAGTTGCATGCATTTAAAAAGTACTTCGTAGACTGGTCATTGATTTAAGTAAAAGCCTAGTAATGTCGAATTGCCAATTGTTCAGTCTCGCAGTTTATGTTGGAATGATGCAAATATTTTATTTGAATTTTTTAGGCAATTTTTGTTGGGCTTAAATTAATTATACGGCGGTGAGGCATTTTTCAATTCCACATAAGGAATTTCTTTTGACCAATCAAATGAGTGAAACTTATACCACATGCGGGTAGTGAAATTAAAAATTATCTTTGGACAATGATGACAAGATAAAAATTCGATTCGCTCCTGTCTTCCTCCTTTCTCCCTTTGTTGAGCCAACGAAGGTGGGCTAGAGACCACATTGGTGTCTTCAACACTGATTTGTTGACCGGTGAAGACCAAGCTTGCTGGAGCTTGGATGCGTGGGCGTGCTGGCAGGAGCTGAGGAATCGAGACTTCGGTGGATGCTGAGCGGAACGAAGCAGCGAAGATGAAGCTGCTCGCAGACGCGTGCTGCTGGTGGAGAAGGACAGACGATGACGCTGGACTTCTTGGTGGGATCGTGGGCGGTGAAGGCGGTCAACCACTTTGCTGAAGTGGACTGATCGTGCGGCAGAGGGAAGAACGAAGATGGAGAATTTTCGGTGGTGGATGGACAGATGATGATGCAGATGATGATGCTGTGCGACTTCGGTGAGTGGGGGGCTTCGTGGAGTCAACACCTGGGGCAGCTTAACGAATTTTATTGAAGATTGACCAAGGAAAATTTGTGGAGCAGCAAGTGGTGGAAGAAACCAGCGAAAATGGAGTGGCAGGTTCGGTCTTGGGCAGAGACGGAAGGAGCTGACTGTCAAGGAAATAAAAGAACGGCTGCAGTGAAATTCGTAAGTGCTGTTTTCGGTCCAGAGAAGAGGAGACCGACGTGCAAATGAAGATGGGATCAGTTTAGCGTATGGAAGAAGCCGAAGAAAAGGGGATTGAAAGTCAAACAAGAAATATCTATTTCATGATTAGTAAACCACAAAAGTCCTCAGCCCAACCAATGGAAAATTAGCTCCCAATTAATCCAATTCAAGTTATTTTGGTGTGAATAATTATGTCCATTTTCAGCCAACCTTTACAATGGGTCACCCAAGAGCCAATTTTTCACAATTCCACACCAAATGAAGCCAAATTGAGGGCCAAACTGTAGCACCCCATCACCCCTACGAATTTATACCACATCTTCACCATTCACTTCAATTTGGTAACCCAAATTTCCTCTAATAATGCCCATCCGAATTTGCAACTCTTTTCCGAATTGTCCGTAACGATTTTCCGTAAAAATCTCGGAATGTGTGAAAAATCTTCTGAGACTGAGTTAACGTTCCTAGAATTTATTGTGATATGACAGAATCTTCAATTTCTGAAATTGGACTCGAATTCACGGTTAATTTCCATCCGACGCGTTTTTTTAGCGTGACCTAGACTACCAGGTAATTTTCAGAACTTTTCTGTACAAATGACTCGTGGTCGATTTTCTTCAAGCCACAATGAAGCCACTCGACTCAATGACGACTCTCGATTATCGTGAAAATCTCGAGGATTCAAATACGGACACATGGTACCAAAACGATAAGAAAATCAGTCTAGTGTTGGTCGACGAGAATTTTCCAATTTAGTGGTGTCACCCACGATTAGCCACACATCTCAGTCGAACCAACCTATCTCTGATCTCGAATCGACTTATATCTGTGCCATAATGACCTCTAAAGATGAACACGGTCAAGTAGCTGATTCCTGGTCGAATGCTCAAGTCTATCTACCTTAAAATTCTTAATGGTTTCCCCAGATAGTCTAGTTATCTCTAGAATGATCAGTTCTGAGAACAGCCCTATAGACGCGTCAATGAAATGCCCGATTTATTCAATAGAAAACATGACTGAAAATCTGGGTGGTCACATTTTTAGCATGACCTAGGCTACCGGGTAGTTTTTAGAAATTTTTAGTGTAAATAACTCGTGATTGATTTTCTTCGAGCCATAATGAACCCACTTGCCACATTGGCGACTTTTAGTTGTCGTGAAAATCTCGAGGATTCAAATATGGATACAGGGTACCAAAACGATAAAAAAAATTAGTTTAGTGCTAGTCGACGAGAATTTTTTAATTTAGTGGGGTCACCCACGATTAGCCACACATCTCAGTCAAGTCGACTTACTTATGATCTTAAATCGATTTTTAATTGTGTCATAATGGCCTTTAAAGATGAGCACGGTCGAGAAGCTAATTCCTGGTTGAATTCTCAAGTCTATCATATTAAAATTCCTTAATGACTTCCCTAGATAGTCTAGTTATCTCGAGAGTGATCAGCTCTGAGAATAGCCCTATAAGCGTATCGGTGAAATGCCCGATTTATTCAATAGAAAACATGATTGAAAATCTGGAATGTCACAATATAACAATATAACATGCAAGTAATAATTCAAAAATAATCATACCTGCTCAAGAAGGAAAGAAATTTATGCGCCAAAATTTGAAATACAACTACCTGAGTTTGAAAGGGCTTTTAGAAGGATGTTCCTACAAGAAGGTTGAACTGATGAGTCTACTTTTTCATAGACTTTAACTAGATGCAAGTGTAATATTCAATTTTTCACAAATGAACTCGAATGATCCTCTCCAGTGGCTTGGTGAAAATATTTTCCAGTTGATTTTTCAAATCAATGAATCGAACATTGATTTCACCATTTTGTACATTGTTTCTTATGAAATGATGGCAGATTTCAATATGTTTTGCCCTTAAATGGAGAATATACACTATAACTTCCTCCTCTGATTAGCGTCCCAAACATATTTATAGTCAAAAGAAAGCCCTTCAAACATATTACAGGAATCCCAAGTTGACCGTCCCAAAATTAAGCCAAAAAATGATGAAATATGGGCCAAAAGCTGCTGGAAAAGTTCTGTTCACTGCACACGGAAAACTATGAAATTTTGTTTTAGACAAACCATAAGCTCAAATCGCGATCCGTAAAATCCTATGGCTCCATTTCTATGAAAATACGTGGCTTAACGACTCCAAAATCAGACTTCATCGCTTGATTTTCTAAATTTTTTGAATTTGAGCCCTAAATCCGTAAATTACTTCAATTGCACGAACGAGGGACCTAATCTTGTACTGGGCGTTGTGTTATGGAGTCAAGTTGGCTTGGCGAGGCATCTGTGGCATCCAAGTGCCAAAACCCCTTTCCTTTCTTCCCCTTTCTTGTCTTCTTCTTCTTCTTCTCTTTCTTTCCTCTCTCCTCTTTCTCCCGAAGTGGTTAAGCTCTTTAAAGTGAGCGACCACTACTCACCCCTTTTTCTCTTTTCTTTCCTTTTTTTTTTTCCTTCTTTTTGACTTTTCAACCCTTCTTTTGTTTTCTTCTTTTGGGTCCACCAGCCAAATATTACAAAGAGAGGTGTTAAATGTGGCAATTAGGAATTGTGATCCCTATTTTGGAGTTTTAAAGAAGCAGCAGGGAGGTGAACAGAGTCGGAAAGAGAGACGATGTCGTCCAAAATCCCTAAAACGGGCTAATGGAACTACGGGCAAACTAAAATGTTGTTTACCCGTAGCACGAAGACATTTATAGAAACTAAATTGAAGATGCCACTCCGCCCCAAGCATGAATCGCATGGTTAGTGGTAAAATTAAAAGGTGAAGACGGATGGAAAATTTGGGTTAAGCAACTTAAGATGAATTTCATTAGGCGAAAAATCTGTAAAACCTGATGGCATTGATTTCTTTTGTCGACTTGTCTCGGCATTTTCATTACTCATGGGTTCTTAATGTCATCCCTTTCGAAACAAGCTTCTATGGGAACTAATTCGCTAAATGCCCTCTGTTGACACCTAAATTTTGGCTACCCATTTAGTCATTTATTGCATTAAGAATATATTGATCGCATAGCATATAGATTTAGGTGCATTTTATTTTAATTTGCATTTTATATATTGGATTGGTGGCGGATGAATTCGAATTAGATGGATCAGGCCACGAAGCGAAAGTTAGCCCAAGCTCGCGTTTTTAATAATTAAAAATTATCTCATGGGAATATAATATTTTAAAATTTTTCTGAAATATGAATCTTTTTTAGATAGGGTAGATGGTTAAAAAAATATTGTGATTTGGCCTTGAAAGATTTGGATTTAGGAAAAAATCTCATCTTAATCTTGAATCCTTATCAGTACGGGATGAAATTTATGAAAAAATATTGCGATATTGCGATTTATCTTTGCGAGATTTGGATTTCGAGAAAATATTTATCATAATCTTAAATTTTTATCAATAGTGATCGGTTGGTGAAAATGTATCGCGGATGTAGATTTGAAGGGGAAATCGAAAGCTTATCTCTGACCTCCTATAAAAGGAACCGTGTACGAGGACATGGGGAGCTTCTCTTGGTCGAGGAAAAACAGAAGAGAAAAGTCAAAAGGTGAAAAGAGAGAGGAAAAGTGCTGACAGCAGCAGGGGGAGAGAGAACCGTGCTTGGAGAAGGGGAAAAGCAAAAAGCAAAAAGGGGCAGAGGATTGGACAGGGACTGTTCAATCTTCTTCTCCACGCATTGCTCCCCCCGCGCGAGCCAAAGTCCACCGTGCCTTGCTGCCCGATCCACTGACACCGGACGCCTCGCCGTGCTGCAGGACGTGCGTGCGACCACCACCGCTCCTCACCTTCTGCGAAGCCCGACGCCCTCCTCTGCTTTCCGCCGGTAATCGATCCGCCCAACACCGCCTGCTGTTACTCAGAGCCGAGGCCCTGCAACCCGTCTCCATGTGCTCGTGCCCCTGTGAAGCGGCGACCCATCTCTGCCCTTGGTGCGCTCGCCAGCCATCGCCGTGTCCCTGCACCGACGTAGTTGCTGCTCCGTCCGAGCCCGATCCAGCTCCGGATTCCTCTGCTCGTGGTCCACTCTCCAGATCTCACGATCCCGACGGACCGCTGCCTGAGCCCCTCTGTTCCGCTCCGCTCCTGCTGCCCGACGACACTCCACCCTTTGCGAGTAGGCCCAAGCCGTGCTACAGCCGAGCCGCCTTCCCCGCACCGACATAGCCGCCGGTCTCCGTCCACGAGCCCCGACGACCCGCGCCACCACGATGCCGAGCCTCGCCGTGCCTCCTTTGCGAGCAACCCACGACGCCAGCCCAGTCGTTCGCGACTTCCCCTGCCGACGCCGCTCTTGCCCTGCTCTGCCACTCGCCCGTGATTGCCCAGCAGCTGCTCCGCCTCCGATCAGTGACCCATATCGAAGCCAGGCGGACCCGCATCACCTCTGCTCCGCCTTTGAAACTGCTGCCGTTGCCGATCCAATTGTCAGCCTTGCTCCAAGTTATCTTCCCGTGCTCTACCGTTTGCTGCCGCCGGAATTTACCTCCGCCGGAGTTCCCCTTGCCGGACTGATCAACCGGCTGCCCTTGGAAACCCACGGTTACACGTGGGAAAGGAAAGAAGAAGAAAAAAGAAAAGGGATTTAGGTAGATTTTTTTATTTTATTATTATTGCTTATCCAGTTATAGTTTTTTTTTATTTTCCTTTATATCAGGTTTTGTTTAGTGGCATTGTTCCTCTTAAATGCTTGATTGAGATTCCAACATGAAAGTGCCCCTCAAGCTAGGGATTGACAGTCCGATTTTCGCGCCCGAAATTCGACTCGCAATCCCTTATAAAAATCGACAATCCAATCTCAAGCCCGAGATTTGATTTGCGATTCCCGATCTCATGCGCGAGATATGGTTCGTCAATTTTTAGATATCAATCTTATCTTATTTGATTCGCTGTTGGTTGAGTCAGTCTTATTTTCATAAAAGAAAAATCCAAAAAATATTTGAGTTAGGATTATATTTGCTGTTTTAGGGTTAAAATTGCAATCTTATCTCGAGTTTTAAATAAATAAAAATCCAAAAATGTTGAATTAAGATTAGGTTTGGTTATTATCTTTTATATTTAAAATAAGAATTTTATTTTAAATCATGGAAAAGAAAACCAAAAGAAAAAGCACATTCATTTAGGATGTTAGTTTTTATCATGCATATATCATGTTGAATTAAGGCATTCTTTGCACGTCATTGCATGTTAGGGTTGCATGTTTATCAATTATAGGTAGATAATCTCTCCTAGATAAATTGCATGTTTTGTTAAGAAAATAAAAATGCCCATGTCATATAGAATTAGGTCCATGAAATGCACGTCATTTAGTGATTATTGTTAGGTTTATTTCTAATTAGAAATTGACCGTCATCAGATTAGGTCATTTAATAAATGTCGCGTGACATATAGCTCGCATATTAAATTGCAATGTCGCATGTCATTTTAGGTGAAATAATTTTGTACGTCATTGCATTTCATTGCACGTCATTAGAATTAAGTCATTTTGGTTAATTTAGATTGCATATTTAACAATTGCATGCTCATTAAGAGATCATAAATTTTTTATTCATATGGTTTAGGACATATTGTCATGCCATATCATTTCATATTAGATTAGAAGCATTGCATTGCATATGGATTATATTTTCATTGAAAAAGAGAAAACAAAATTTGGGTAATTGCTTGTTAATTAGAAACCATATTTAGGGTTGTTGATATGGATTTTAATTTAACATTGCAGATGCTTTCGTAGCTTTGAGGTAAGTCTTGCATTATTTAATTGCTTTATTGGGTGTTAAATTGGTGGTTTGCGCACCTGCATGAACACCTCACATGTTAGGGAGATAGTTTAAAATCAATTCAAGCTACCTGTCAAACATTTTATTTTTTCAAAATAAAAAGAAAGGTACCGAAAGGGCGTTAGAAAAATCTAACGTAACCAAATCCCCGTACTTGTCTCTGGTTCGTAGGAGTAAGGTGAATCTCCCATTACTTTACTTGGGTTTCTAATCGACCCATCAAAAATAGATTAGTGGCGACTCTAGTTAAAATTCAATTGCATGTTAACAATTCAAACCTAAGTCACGAATTGGTATGGGTTTGGGAGAGCCCGAGTTAAGTCTAGACTTAACAACCCATTAGCCAAACCATATGTGGTCCATAAACAAAAAAAATTGGTCGCGACACCCTCCATCTGTGATGAGACGTAAACTCAAGTTTTTGGTTAATTGGGACAATCTTCTGTCCTTCGACTAGATACCATGCTCATGTTCAAATTGCAAGATGCCATATGCTTATCGTATCACAGATTGAAGTGCCACCATGGGCATGAGACTTGAATCTACCCTTTTCACTGACTTACAAGTTGGAAAAACCGACTTTTTCATTGATTGTTTAGCGAGGAAAGACGTGTGGAATGATTCTGACATCCTATCCGAGGACAAGCTTCAACCAAGTCAGCTTTTTACGGAATTATGATGGTTTATGCAGAACATATTTGATTTGATACTGTTCAGTATTTCAGATTTTTGATGACAGAGATCGAGAAAGGGCTATGCATTAGAGATTGTAAAGTTTCGTCATAGTTGTTTATTTAACAAAACTTCTCGAAACTCGTAAACAGATCAAGCTTTGGGCGTCAATGGTTTGGAGCTTAGACTTGTGGCAACAATGGGGCTTTTGACCACATACTTTCCACCATCGTCCATCCAACTGAGAGAACCAGACACCACAGTCTGTTTCATCTGTTTTGGACCTTCTATTGTCAGCTTATAACTCAGCTTCTCATACTTCACTTTGAATGTCAATTTATCTGGCACAACACTGACCTTGAATCCCTCCATCGGATTCACCTCTGCTGTGTAGGTTGATCCCCCAGCTCCCACATTCGTCACTGTCCTGTAGAATTCTTGCACTGTCGGAGAGTCCGAGCTGTTCGAACTAAAGAAGGCGATGAAGGAAGGGTAGTTCAGGTCCAGTGATGGGTTTGAACAATTGTAGGAAGAGGACCTGGTGACCATTTGAATTTGCTTCGATGTGTAATTCATTGCACACATGAGGTTTACATAGTCTTGGGGCATCACGTCGTATATGAGCCCAGGGTCTAATGCCTTGTTCGGATCGACATGGCCAGCTCCCATCCCTATAGGGCTCGCCGGTTTGTAATCATTCCCAATGTCTTTGATAGGGCTATTTGTGCTGTCCCTTGTATATGATGTAGTCATCATGGCCGACCGGATGGCTGCGGGGCTCCACTCGGGGTGCACTCCCCTCAGGAGCGCAGCCACTCCAGCTATGTGTGGGCACGCCATCGATGTTCCTGACAAGAGGTTGAAGTTGTTAAATAGTTTATGCGAGTCCACTACAGCCACTGGAATATTTTGAGGCCACCCAGCCAGGATCAGTGTGCCAGGAGCCAAAATGTCAGGCTTCAGGACGACCGGGCAACTTGGGGATGGGCCACGAGAGCTGTAGTCTGCCAAGCTCGGAGCAGGCTTGCTTCCGATAAATGTTTTCCGAAATTGGATACTTGCTGTTGGCTTGGACGAGTTCTTGATGTAGGCTTTGATGGTATCACCATCTGCAGGACTCAAAAAGATTATAGGGAATGAGGTAAAAATGAAGAAGTAGGGGTAGGAGCTGTTTACTATGAACAAACCACCAGCGACATTTGCTCCTCTGACATTTTGGATTTGATTGCTTACAGTTCCACGCTTGTCCTCACACACGACAATATCAGATGGACTGAGTTTTTTCAATTCGACCGTATTGTTGCATGCTCCCACGAAGACAATTGGTGATTTACTCAAGGACGGGTTGCCTGGAAAGAGAGTTGAGCCTGCAATCGAGACTCCGTCACCAAGAGTAACGGTTCCCCCGAAGTCACGGTCTATTTCCCCGGCAGCAACAGTTATGGCCCAGGGAATCCCGTTGTGCAGGGTCTGGAGGAAAGGTCCCTCATTTCCCGCGGACAATGATACAAAGATCCCTCTCTCTATGGCTGCATATGTGGCTATTGCAATCGGGTCCTCATACAATGGAACACCATCAAAGCCTAATGACAAGGACAGGACATCGACGCCATCAATGATTGCTTGATCGATTGCAGCGAGGACATCAGCAGCATATCTGCCTTCGTCCCACAGGGCCTTGTACATGGCCACTCGGGCCAGTGGAGCCACGCCAGAGGCAGTCCCTGGAGCATAGCCGAAGTAGGAGGCATCCACTACATAATTTCCAGCTGCCGTGGTGGATGTGTGGGTGCCGTGTCCTTCAGTGTCACGCGAAGAGTTCAAGGAGATTGTAATGTTGGGATTTTTGGCTACCAAGGCCTTGTTGAAGAACCGGGCTCCGATGAGCTTTTTGTTGCACATTGAAGCATTGAATTGGATCCCAACCTCACATTCACCTTTCCATTTCGATGGGATTGTCGTCATTCCATCATCATTGAAGCTCGGGCTTTCCGGCCAAACACCCGTATCGACAAGCCCAACTATAACATCCTTGCCATAATCCGAAGTAGGCCATGCCCCAGAATTAGAATTCAAGCCAAGAAATTGGGTCGAGTGAGTCGTATCGACTTTACCCGGCAAATCCTTCATGGAAGAGATGTAGCCTGGAGAGTTCTTGAGGGCCTCGAGCTCGCTAGGAGAGAGACTAGCACTAAAACCCTGCATGACATAAGTGTAACTGTAGATGAGCTTAGAAGAAGTGGGTGTGATAGTGGCTTTGGCTCTAACTTTAGGATTAGGACTTTGCACTAGCGATGAAACAGTGGCCAAGAACCAGCTATGATGGTCAGAGAAGGCTTTGGGCATGGAGGATAAGTCCATGTGGATAATATAATTGTCGGACTGCCCCATCGTTGAGGCAAAGCAGAACATGGTCAGAATTAGGAGCGTCATCAAGGATGAGTGAACACGAACAGCCATGATCGGCTATTGAAGTGAGCTAGTTTTAGAGTACAGCTGAAGCTTTGTGCCTTTATATAGGGAATAGAGATGTATAGGAGGCTCAAGAGAACCTCAACATAGTCGTCCATAACTGGTTAATTGGTATGTTGATTTGTTTGGTGTCTTATGGTGGACCCTGATCTCAATGAGCTGTTCTCAACCTATGGACGTATTCCACGATAAATCCAAGGACGATAGGGGGAGACAAAGGATTGAAAAAATGTACGCGTTTTTATTAAGGTCACATTGCTGTCGGGTGATAGTGAACTTTTTTTTTTTTTTTTTTTAACCTTTTGACTGAAAATTAAGGGATGCTCCAAGTGGAGACACCTTTTTGGATTACTTTGGAAATTTGGAACGCCAATAAGGGACTTCGTGCAATTATCTCTTTGCTTGGAGGGACACGCACATATGGAATCGATAAGAGTCCAAAGCATGATTTAGTCGATACTGATGGATTTATATTGCAGCATCACAACATGTCTAATATTGCTAGTATGAGTACCTAGAGGGGGGTGAATAGGTATATAAAAGATTTTTCTTTCAACAATCGCACAATACTAGACAGTTGATGGATTTTAGACAAACGATAATCAAAGTAAGACTGAGAGAAGAGAAAATTGAACACGCGGTTTATAGTGGTTCGGCTTATATTAAGCCTACATCCACTCTTCTTCACTGACAGCCTATTGGCTGGATTCCACTATGAACAAAAGAGAAGTTACAGCGCAGCTTTGCCTTGATTCCACAGTGTAGATGTTCTACCACACCTCCTCAAGATTTCTCACAAATATAGACTCTCTTTTGTATTCAAGTATTCGCTCAAAGGAATTGTCTAAACAAAAAGGAGATTTAAACTTTGGAATTCTTCTATCGCGCACACCTTGAACAACTAAGACCGTCTTCCTTATATACTCCTTTATGTCATCATACCCGTTGGCACTTACCAAAGGAATTCCTCCAATCTACCCGTTGGACGGAATCAATTAGGAAGATTGTTCAAGCTATTAAAGGAACGTGTTGATAGCCCATCAATCCTGTTCGCCCATACAATCAGGATCTCGGTTTTCATAAGTAGAACCTTCCAATAATATTTAGACAATCACCGGATCTTCAATTATCGAGTCAATCTTCAATCAATCAAAGGACTCCGTTATGTCTTTTCCAGCCACGAGATCTTCTCCAGTTGATAAGGTTAAATCCTCAACGAGATATCCAGTTCTGGATAACCTTACTTCAACGGATTAGAGACTGTCAATGAGGATAGACTTTGAGTCTTGAGTCTGGCTGTCCGAAGGTCTTCAGACTTTAAATGACAGAGTCTGCAAGCCTTCGGACTAGACTGATAGAAACGTTTTGTCAACTTCAAAACACTTCAAGAAAATTTCTCCAACAATCTCCCCCTTTTTGATGGTGACAAAACTTTCCTGCAGATTTGGATAACTTTGACCTGCAAAACATTTCTCAAACACATATGCATATCTTATAAAGATAAATGGCTAAAAGAATAACACTAGAATCTGCAACCACAGAAAATAGGTTAGTCTAGTATATGATAAATCCATCCATAAGATATCAATACTAGTTAATAGAAGCAGTCAAGTCCAAGTCTAGTTCAGTTCTCATCCAGACACAAAACAAAGTCAAACAGAGTTTAAACAACAAAACAATCCAACAAACAGTTAAAAGTTTAATGATTGAAAGTTTTTGTTCATGTTCAAATCTTGCATCTCTCCCCATTTTTGTCATCATTAAAAAGGATGAAGTCAAGATTGCTTGGGAATGCGGACAAGCTGGAAATCTTCCATAGACTGAATGATGCCTTCCAGCCTTTTAAAATCTTCCTTCAGTTGTGCAATCTCCTCACCCTTGGCATTTGCTTGAATCTGAATAGAGAGGGCTTGCATTTTATCATTCAATGAACAGGAAGAAGCTTGACCTTCATTCTTCAAGCTTTGAACTTCGCATCCCAAGGCATAAATTTGACCTCGCATTTCCAAGAGAATATCCATGATTCTGCGAAAATCTGCTCCATTATCAGTCTGAGTACTTGCTTCGGCTCGATCTGATGGAGTAAATGCAGATGATGGTAGATCAGCATAATCTCGCAGGTTTGGCGATGAAACTTCATGACCTTCCTCTGGAAATTGAGATGCATAAACATCCTCTGGGTCTGCAGTGAGCGATCGACTCTTTCACTTGCATCAGATATGAAGACTTCACTCCTTTCTCTTGATCTCCCCTGTTTCCATGCCTACAGTGGAGAAGAGATTTCCTCGGGTTCTCCTTCTTCTCTTCTTTCTTCTTCAGTCTTTCCTCCTCTCGCTTTTTTGTTCAGCTTCTCTTTCTTCTTCTTCTTTCTCCTCTCGCTTCTTTCGTCATTTGTTCCGATTCTTTCGTGGAGCAGACAACTTAAATTCTTCAAAGCCATTGCAGAGATGGTGATGTCTTCCTCATCATCTTCATCCTCAACGAGGAGAGCTCTTCTTCTCTTGGATGGAGCAACCATGGGCTCCCTCCCTTTTCTTTTAGCTGCAGAAGAGATTTGATGAGATTTGGCAGGAGTCTTCTCCTTGAATTTCTCCAACTCCTTGCTCGCTTCCTTCGGACGCATTTTGGTCACCATTTTCAGTCCTACCACCATATGATCGCATGGTCGAACACAAAAGATTTGTGGAGGCTGAATATTCGATATCCGAATAACTTCGTAACAAGGCTTGGGTAAGGGAGTTGACCTCTGTCCTTCATCATTGCTCTATACATGTGAAACATAACGGTGTGAGGGAGAGAAAACCTTTTTCCAAAGAGAATGTCATACATCGCTTGGCCTCTCGAACTTGAAACATCGGTCTTGGAAGTTGATTTTGGTCGGAGGCAATTAATCACAATCTTGTGAAGCAAGATGTTGAATGCACCCATCCTTAAGTAGGTGATCTTTTCATCTTTCTCCGTCCTTCACCGCTTCAAGTGTGGCCCGAGCAATGGAAACTTTGATTGGTTGATATCTTCCTCGTTCAACTTCTAACACATCTGCCAGCATATTCATATCCACAACATAGTCTTGGTCTTTAACGCTGAAAGAGAATCTATTCGCATCCAAAAAGCTAAGATTTGAATAGAAATATGCAGTTAATTCAGCATAGGCCTCTGTAGTGTCAGAGCAGAACTTTTCAAGTTGAAGATAACTGAACTTTTCCCTCAAGTTCACATTCACAGCATCTAGAAAGTCAAAATCCACACTCCTAGGGTTTATTACCACACGCTTCAGCAATTTCGAGTACAGATCCTTTTGCTCCTTCGATCTGAACAAATCTCCCATTTTTCCTTGATTTTCAACCGCAACACCCATTTTCGGTTGAAATTGACTGTACAATTTGTCATCATCATTCCCATCTACGTGATTCGGCCCCCAATCACGAGGATCACTTGGGATATTTGCAAGGGTTTCCTCACCACCCCTTTACGAGCAATTCCCAAACTTTCCATTTTTCGCAGAAAGATATATTCGTTCCCATGTCCTTTGTCTTTAAGAAAATCATCAATATAGTTCAAAGGAGTACGAATTCCTTTTAAAGCACGATATAGCTGGTAAATATAAGCGGGCTTTTGAACTCTTATAGGTCTCGCATCTTCGATGATTTCTTCCCGTTGTTGATGATCAACGCCTTGAGGACTAGATGGAGGAGAATGACGCCGCCGAGAATGTTGTGGGCTCGCTTGCTGTTCGGGAGTCACTTCTTCTTCGCAAGATCGAAGTGCGTAGGCCCCTCACTCATTCGCCGTAGTCCCCGCTTGCGATTCTCGAAGACTTTCTTGAAGATGACATCTTTCTCAGCTTTTGGAAGATTCATTGCTTGACTTTCCTGTGAAAGATGACAACTTTTTGAAGATTAAACAAAGAAGACAAACGGGAATGGAGGATCGATGCTTTCTAGGGTTTTTGAGAGTAAAGTGAAGAGGAATCGACAAAGTGCATGATCGGTTAAAAAGAGGGATCAACGAACCGTCACAAAGGAAATAAAAAAAAATTCATTTTCAAAATAACTGTCTTTTTCCGCAAAAATAGCCATTTCAAAATAACTTCCTTTTGAAAATGAAATGATGCAATATTTACGTCAATTAAATATAGCAACAATTTAAACACAGTCTGACGATCATACCTTTTCAAGATGAGATTAAGGAGAGAAAGACTTACAGTCTGACGGTCGTACCAAGACTATCTTTCGATATAAAGTCTTGTAAGTCCGAGTCCGAAAGACTTTAGACTTTGATATCCTCATACCTCAAAATGTTGAGTCCGGAACGTATAGATTCAAATTGATTTTTCTCCAAAGGCTTTGTGAATATATCTCGCGCTTGATTCTTTGAGTCAACAAATTGAATTGAAACATCCCCATTTTGAACATGGTCTCTAATAAAGTGATGTCGAATCTCTATATGCTTTGCTCTTGAATGGAGAATTGGATTTTTGGTGAGGTTGATAGCGCTGGTGTTGTCGCAATTAATATCTGTGCATGAGTCTTCAATTTCAAAGTCTCTTAGTTGTTGTTTTATCCATAGAATTTGCGAACAGCAGCTTCCAAGAGCTACATACTCTGCTTCTGTTGTTGAAAGAGACACAGTGATTTGTTTCCTTGAAAACCAAGACACTATCCTGCTTCCAAGCAACTCGCAAGTTCCCGAAGTGCTCTTTCTATCAACTCTACAACCGGCCAGATCTGCATCTGAATATCCTTAAGATTAAAGTCTCCTTCTTAGGATACCAAAGACCGATGCTTGATGATGAAGCAATGTATTTAATGATGCGTTTCGCAGCACTAAGATGAGATTCTCTAGGATCCGATTGAAACCTAGCACGAGATGCAAACACTCAACAAAATGTCGGGTCTAGAAGCAAGATAAAAGAAGTGAACCAATGATGCTCATGTACAGCTTTTGATCAACTTTCTTCCCTTCTTCATCTTTGTCTATCTTTAAAGAACTTGATATTGGTATGTCGGTCTTTTTGCACTTTTCCAGTCCAAACCTTTTAACAAGATCATTAACATATTTTTCTTGATAAATAAAAGTTCATTCCTTCAATTGTTTTACTTGAAAACCAAGAAAGAATGTTAACTCTCCCATCATACTCATTTCAAACTCATCCTGCATAGACTTAGAAAATTTATTGCACAGATTTTCATTAGAGGATCCAAAAATAATGTGATCCACATATATTTGAACAAGTAAAAAGCTTTTGTTTTCCTTTTTGATAAATAAAGTCGTATCTACTTTACCTTTGACAAAACCATTTTGTATTAAGAACTTACTTAATCGTGCCGTACCAAGCCCGAGGTGCTTGCTTTAAACCATACAAAGCCTTTTTTCGGTCAAGACCGAGTCCGGCTTCTTTGGGCCTTCAAACCCCGGTGGTTGTTCCACATAAACTTCCTCATGGATAAATCCATTTAGGAAGGCGCTTTTGACGTCCATTTGGAATAACCTGAAATTCTTATAACAAGCAAACGCAAGTAATAGTCGAATAGCTTCTAACCTTGCTACTTGGAGCGTAAGTCTCATCATAGTCTATTCCTTCTTCTTGCGTATATCCCTTGGCCACGAGTCTTCCTTTGTTTCGTACGACTTTTCCTTTCTCATTCATCTTGTTTCTGAACACCCATTTAGCTCCAATAACAGTTTTACCTTTTGGTTTGGATGTCAATTCCCAGACATCATTAATGTTGAACTGTATGAGCTCTTCTTGCATAGCTTCAATCCAGCTTTCATCAGATAAAGCTTCTTCTATGCTCTTTGGTTCAATTTCAGAAACGAGAGCCACAAAGACTAGACTCTTCTCGCCTTTTGGATCTGTGCGAATTCCTTCATTAATTTCGCCGATAATAAGATCTTTAGGATGACTGGACTTATGCTTCTAGTTACTTGTTGATTTGTCTGATTGATGATCTCTTTCTTTATTTGGATCTTCACGAACAACCTGATGTTGGTCTTCCAGAGTCTGAGATGCTTCTTGAGTTGTAAGCTTTGGATGGTCTGGAGCAGGTTCAGACTCTTCTTGATGAGTCTGACTTGATTCATCTTGCGTTGAGTCTTGAAATTTGACATTCATTGACTCCTCCACAGACAGCTCTTCTTGTTATAGACTCTGTAGGCTTTGCTTGATGTAGAATATCCAAGGAAGATACCTTCATCTGATCTTTCTTCAAACTTACCAACTCGATCTTTTGCATTTTTCAATATAAAACATTTGCAACCGAATACATGAAAGTATGAAACAATAGGCTTCTTATCTTTGAATATCTCTAAAGAGTTTTCTCTAGAATAGGTCTTAAGAAGACTCTATTGATGATATAGCAAGCTGTTGAAACAGCTTCAGCCCAAAATCGTGAAGAAATCTTACTTTCAATTAAAAGAGTTCTAGCCATTTCTTGAAGAGATCTGTTCTTTCTTTCCACAACTCCATTTTGCTGAGGAGTATATGGAGAGGAGAACACATGCTTAGAGCCAGATTCATCACAAAATTTTGTAAAATCTTGATTTTCAAATTCACCTCCATGATATGTTCTTATACTAGAGATAACACATCCTTTTTCATTTTGAACCTTTTTAGCAAATTTTTCAAAATACAAGAAGGTTTCGGATTTGCTTGCAAGGAAATATACCCAAGTAAAACGGGAGTAATCATCCACAATTACTAGGCAATATTTCTTACCCCCAATACTCTGTGTTCTGGTTGGTCCGAAGAGATCCATATGCAGCAACTGTAGTACATGATTAGTAGAGACATGATTTATTGGCTTAAATGAATTTCTTACCTGCTTTCCCAGAATACATGGAGTGCATGGATCAGTCTTTTGGTATGGCAATTTGGGTAGACCTCGAACAAGCTGCTTTGATGAGATTTTGGCTAATTGCTTCATGTTGACATGACCAAGATATGCTTGCTTCGTCTTGAATTGAGATAAGACATTGTGATTCATTTGGTTTCACATTCAGAAGATAGATATTTCCATGTCTTCGACCCATGAAAGACTCGAGTAGAGTCTTTATCGATTCCGTAACATGTTCCTTCTTGAAAGAAGATCTTGAAACCAATATCACACAATTGACTAATGCTAAGAAGATTGTAATTGAGTCCTTTCACTAAGGAAACATTACTTATTGTGAGACTTCCAATTTTCACAGTTCCAAATCCCACAATACTTCCTTTGCTGTTTCCTCCAAATGAAACTTTTCCACCATTTACTTGAGCAAGCTTTATAAAACAATTTGAGTCTCCCGTCATGTGTCTTGAGCATCCGCCGTCAAGATACCACTTTACCTTTTTCTTGACAAAGGACCTGCATTTAAAATAAAGTCTCAAGCTTTCTTTGGTACCCAAACTTTCTTGGGTCCTTTGGTGTTAGTAACATAAGCAAAGATTAGCCCATATTTTCTTAACAGTTTCCAAACCTTAGGACACTCTTTTTCAAAGTGATCCGGACTGTTGCATTTTGAACATCCGAGAGCATTTCTACCTACGAGATTTTACAAAAACTTTCTTGAAATGATTTTTGTAAGTCTCTCTTGAGAGTCTTTTCTTAATTCTTTCTTTTACTTTGGGAAAATCAATCAAGGGAATTGTTTCTCTGTCATACCTAGACCGGACTTATTGAAGTAAGGTCTTTGAGCTGAAAGAATTTTTTCAAGTTTTTCAGACCCTATTGAAAATTTCTTTGAAATATTTGATAAGTCTGTTTTTAAAAGAGCATTTTCTTTTAAAAGATTATCTTCATTTTCTTTAAGAGTGGAAACAATCAAGTCTAGACTTTTAACTCTTTCTACTAAAACATTTTCCTTTTGTTTTAGAGCTGAGTTTTCCTTTTTCAGTTCGGAAATTCTTTTGAGAGAAGTCTTAAGACTAAAACACAGTTCATCAATGTATTTAGAAACTTTGACAGGAATTTTAAAATTACTTGCCTCAAATTTACTGTCTGAGTCTGATCTAGAGTCTAAGTCTGATTGTGCCATCAGACATAGATTGGCATATTCATTGTCACTTTCTTCACACTCTGTATCACCTGTGTTTCGGCTTTGAGAGCTTTTCGAAATTTTTCAGATTTTCCTTTCTTCTTCTTCGAAGAGGACAGTTGGGTCGATGTGTCCATTTTTCTTACATTCAAAGCAGACTACATCTTTGTTTGATTCCTCATCATCAACAGACTTGGTCTCGCTGTCTTTGAAAGCTTTGTTTCTTTGAGTTGAACCTTCTTCCTTTTCTATTCAGTTTTCAATCTTCTTATCATGAGAGCAAGCTCCTCATCGTCCATATCATCTTCGAATCTGTATCATCGAATCATCATTTGATTTTAATGCAATGGATTGCTTACCTTTTGGATCTTCATCTTCATTGATCCATTCCACTTCATAAGACTGAAGAGTTCCAATCGCTCGTCGACGTATAGTGGCATAATTCTTTGCGTCTCTCTTATCGAAGTCTTTATGTGATTCTAATCCTTGGAGAGTCCACGCAATAGCTTGTTTACCTTCATGGGATCAGAAATTGGTTGACCTTGATTTTCAAGACCATTCACAATATCTGTAAAACGACTAAACATGTCAGTTATAGATTCTCCTGGTTTCATTCTGAAGGCTTCGTATTGACCGAGAAGAATGTTGATTCTTGTTTCCTTCACTCGATCTGTTCCTTCATAGGTGATATGCAATCTGTCCCAAACTTCTTTTGCTGTAACACAAGAAGATATTCTATTATATTCAGTTGGTGACAAAGCACAATATAAGGAGTAAATTGCTTTTGCATCAAGTGCTTGTCTCTTGATTATCTCTTCCTGAGTCATTCCGCTAGTCTCATCAGTTTCTTTCCCTCTTTCAGAGACTGATGCAGTGGTAGGAGTAATTCCTTTTTCTACAACGTCCCATTCCAGAGGATCCTTTGATCGTAGAAAAGCTTTCATCTTGTTCTTCCAGATGTTGTAATCCTTTCCATCAAAGTAGGGTGGTCTGGTATTGCTTTACCCTTCCATCAGCCCTGGTGCTAACATACTAGCCATGGATCTTTTACTCTGAAGCAAAACACTTAAAATAAAGTGAGTACATGAGCTCTAATACCAATTGATATTGCTAGTATGAGTACCTAGAGGGGGTGAATAGGTATATAAAAGATTTTTCTTTCAACAATCGCACAATACTAGACAGTTGATGGATTTTAGACAAACGATAATCAAAGTAAGACTGAGAGAAGAGAAAATTGAACACGCGGTTTATAGTGGTTCGGCTTATATCAAGCCTACGTCCACTCTTCTTCACTGACAGCCTATTGGCTGGATTCCACTATGAACAAAAGAGAAGTTACAGCGCAGCTTTGCCTTGATTCCACAAAGTGTAGATGTTCTACCACACCTCCTCAAGATTTCTCACAAATATAGACTCTCTTTTGTATACAAGTATTCGCTCAAAGGAATTGTCTAAACAAAAATGAGCCTTAGACTTTGGAATTCTTCTATCGCGCACACCTTGAACAACTAAGACCGTCTTCCTTATATACTCCTTTATGCCATCATACCCATTGGCACTTACCAAAGGAATTCCTCCAATCTACCCGTTGGACGGAATCAATTAGGAAGATTGTTCAAGCTATTAAAGGAACGTGTTGATAGCCCATCAATCTCGTTGGCCCATACAATCGGATCTCGGTTTCCATAAGTAGAACCTTCCAATAATATTTAGACAATCACCGGATCTTCAATTATCGAGTCAATCTTCGATCAATCAAAGGACTCCGTTATGTCTTTTCCAGCCACGAGATCTTCTCCAGTTGATAAGGTTAAATCCTCAACGAGATATCCAGTTCTGGATAACCTTACTTCAACGGATTAGAGACTGTCAATGAGGATAGACTTTGAGTCTTGAGTTTGGCTGTCCGGAGGTCTTCAGACTTTAAATGACAGAGTCTGCAAGCCTTCAGACTAGACTGATAGAAACGTTTTGTCAACTTCAAAACACTTCAAGAAGATTTCTCCAACAATGTCAACCTCTATCGAGTTTCTTTGGCAACTTCATGGTTGATCTTAAAAGCGAAGATGTGAGGGGTCGTAAGACAAACTCTCACTTAGAAGAATCGATAAGTTGGGCAGCAGCTGGTGTATCTTAATTAACCTAAAATTTATTGGTTTGAACTTTTTGACGATGGTTGGTCAATTAGATATGTTAATTGGCTTGAATTTGGACGTTCTTTTGATGATCTTCCAAGATTGTCCTAAAAATTATGTAATCAAGTTTTAAATTTATCGTATGTATGTCTCTAATTAGGGATATTAGACGGAGTCTCAAATCAAAGAATTAGTGTGGTGTGTAAAGCGATTAAAATTATTTGGCCATAATATATCAACTTAAATGTTGAGTGAATGCTCAAGGTCTGAGCTATTTCTTGATGAGAAATTCCCTTACGATGGGGCACAACCGTGCGCCAAGTCGAAAGGGAAAGTATCTAGCGAAGGCGACTCAAGAACTTTGAAGGATTTGATCGGGACAAGACCATACTGAGGAATCCACCCACCGTCCATGTGCTCCGCGATTGTACAACCAATGTCTCCATTACTCGTGGTTTTGACTCGCCGGGAGAAGAAGACTAAAACGTAAAGATCAATAGCCCTATGAGGACAAACATCATAAAAGAATCTTTGCGTCGCCACCGACGTCTTATCAGATCTTAAGTAATATCGTTCTTGAACACCTCTGTTCGGCATCTTTCGAATATTCGAACTTCGTGTTTCTGTTTTTCTTCCCCTTTCCTTCTTCTCTGAAGAACTGATCCTTGCTGTGATTGGATTTGATGGTTCCCAGGCTTGAATCGTCAAACACATGCCGAGAACGTTGAACTATTTTTTAGTTTAGGACGTCCGCGTTGTAGATTCCGGGGGGACCAAAGGAGTCGATATGAGAAAGATATTTTTTTGTCCAGAATAGCTGACCATTTCAACAAGAGGATAAAAAGGAAAAACTAATTCATTTATCTTGCAGTAGCTGTTGAAGTTAAGTTTGGTAAGGGGTCCCTATTGATAAATTTGTCAACATCTAGAAAAGAGACGAAAGTGGTTCCTCCTTTATTATTGCAACTCTTGGAGAGAAAGTAATCATGTTCCCACTTTACCTTATGCTACTCTCCCACGACAATTTAAGTCCTTCTGACAAATTTTCATTCGTAATTCACCGGAAAATGCTAAACAACGTCGGCTATATTGACATGCAGCGCTTATGTCCGCACACCTCTTTGCACCCACACTAGAATCGACGGAGTTGTCCCCTAGAAGTTTTCCTCAGATTTAGGCGATCGAGAAAAGGTTCGAGTCCTGGTCAGATAATCAATGTTGCAATGCTAGGTAACCATAAAAAAGTACGAGTCCTGGATATGTAACACCAACTACTTTGGATCACTCTACTCATCTTAAAGGTAAGATATTCCAGGTAAGTTTCTTTACCATTTTCCAAAAATTAGACATCTCAGTTTGGATCTGGATGTCTCCATTCTTTTCATTGAACATTTCACTCTGGATGTGAATGTTCTTTCATCTTTCTCGTTATATCTTAGTCTGCACCTAGGTATTTTGAGCTTCCAAAATCATGACATCTCTGTCTGGACCCGGATGTCTTGATTATTTTCGTTAGAGCATTTCACTCTGGATGTGAATGTTCTTCGATCTTCCTCGTCATACCTTAGTCTAGGTCTAGGTATTTCGAGTCCCAAACTCTTGACATCTCAGTCTCAGCCCGGATGTCTTGATTATTTTCATTCAACATTTCACTCTGGACGTGAATGTTTTCCAACTATTCTCGTTATACCTAGTCTGGATCTAGGTATTTCGATTTCCAAAATTTCGACATCTCAGTCTGGATCTGGATGTCCTAATTATTTTCGTCTAAATTTTTTCGGGTGTGAACCACCTAGGGTTTGGCTAATGGAATGTTAAGCCTAGACTTAACTCGGGCTCTCCCAAGCCCATACCAATTCGCGACTTAGGTTTGAATTGTTAACATGCAATTGATTTTTAACTAGGAGTTGCCACTAATCTATTTTTGGTGGGTCGATTAGAAACCTTAGTAAAGTAACGGGAGATTTACTTTACTCCTACGAACCAGAGACTAAGGGTACGGGGACTTGGTTACGTTAGATTTCTCTAACGCCCTTTCGGTACCTTTCTTTTTATTTTGAAAAAATGTTTAGCAAGCAATTTGGATTGATTTTAAATCAATTTCCCTAACATGTGAGGTGTTCATGCAGGTGCGCAAACCACCAATTTAACACCCAAGAAAGCAATTAGATAATGCAGGACTTACCTCAAAGCTACGAAAGCATCTGCAGTGTTAGATCAGAATTCACATCATCAATCTTAGATATGATTTCTAATTAACACGCCATCAAGCAATTTTTTGTTTTCACTTTATTTAATGAGAATCGTGCGATGCATGATAATAATCTAATATGACATGGCAACATGACCTAAGCTATATGACATTAGTAAAGTAAATCCTAAAGATATGCAATAATTAAATGCAATCTAAATGATCTAATTCTATTGACGGGCAGTTTCTAATTAAATGGGCCTAAAAAACTAAATGACGTGCATTTGATATTTCAATTCCTAAAAAATGCAAACTATCTTAGAGAATGAAATGAATCTACTCTAAGACAATTTTTTTTATGAAATTCGAAATTAAGATGCAAAAATTACCTAGCAAGATTAAAATTCTATCCAATTAAACTAAGGATTAAGTCAGAGTAAATCCTACTTTAAACTAAGATATCATCTTAACCTAGCGATCTTTAACTTAAGATGCAGTCTATCTAAAATGATCTATCTAAATAAAATTAAACATGCAATCAACCTAATATGCAATGACGTGCCAAGGATGCCCTAATTCTACATGATACATGCATGATGATTTTTTTTGTATTTTTCTTTATAAAATTCGAAATTAAAACTAACACATAATTAAACATGCAATTCAAATAAAAACTAACAACCTAAATGAATGCACTTTCTTTTTTGGATTTTTTTATTTAAAAATTCATAATAAGATTGCAATCATAAATATGCAACCCTAATCCTAATTAAGATTTTTTTGATTTTTTATTTTACGAAAATAAGATTTGACTCAACCAACTTGACGATAACAAATCAAACAAAAGATAAGATTGATATCCAAAAATTGACGAACCATATCTCGCGCATGAGATCGGGTTAGCCAATTTTAAATTAAATCGCGAATCGAATCTCGGACTTGAGATTGGATTGTCGATTTTTGTAAGGAATTGCGAGTCGGATTTCGGGCGTGAAAATCGGACTGTCAATCCCTAATTTGAGAGCTCCTCGAGTTGCGAATATCACGCTAGGGATTTCAATCATGTGCATCAACGAATATATTCGGAATTTTCGGAAATCAAAATAGACAAAATTTTTACCTATTCCGAATATTGGCTCCCAAATTCCAATCCTCGAACGGTTACGGCTACTCGCGAGTGATATGGTAATGCTCGGCGAGGCTCACAGCTCAGACTTGGATGTCGGGACTGGATTTTGGTGGTGTTGAAGCTCACTGAATTGGACTTGAATTGCCCCAACAAACTGTCGAGGAAAGCCAAGAGTTAGATACCGTGTAATCGTCTAAGAAATTTCGCTAAAGCAGCAACTTGGTAAGGCTCCAAGATCTGCGTTCGGGAGTCCACTGGTGGCTCAATTGAAGCTTGAAGGTCTGAGTGCTTGCTAGAGAAGCCGAAGGCCCTGCTGGGATCGATAACAAACTGCTGTGACGCCGCTTGGAGTCCGCTGGTTTGACTTCGTCGGATCAGCACTGGAACTTGCTGCGTTCTGGGCTCCGTTTGACCTATAGTCAACGAACGTCTCCCCCTCAATTGTATGGATGTATCAATTGTGCGGCCCTCATCTTTGTTGACTATTGACCTCTGAATATGAGGACTTTCTCTCGTGTAATGGCACCTTTTGTCTTCTTTACACGTGTTGATCTTGTCGAAGAAGGAAAGGCATGATGAAGATGGGATTTCGTTGATTCCTGGGGACAAGTGGTGCGGCACAGGTGATGCGGGTAGTGAGATCAGCAACTTAGCGTTATCGTGGAGTGAACAGTAGCTTCGTCGTCAACGCGGCTAAACTAGAGCAGCAGCATCGTCAAGGTTGAAGACAGCGAGCTCAGCATGGCAAGGCTTGCGGCTCGTCGACAAGTTGTCACGGATGATGAGAGCGAGGGGCAGTGACAACGTGTTTTCGCCAAGAGAATTCCTCCCTCTTTTCTCACGTATTCAAACCCTAGAGGAGTCCCCCAACGAAAGAGCTTTTTCTCTCAATGGCCGTGTATTCAATATGTGTGGCCTCCTTTTTTTTTTCTGTGGTGTAGCAACCTATTTATAGGTGAGTGAACTAGGGTTTTAGATCAACATCCACGAGAATTTTTCGAACGCAATATTCCTTCACCAATTTTATCCCATATTGATAAGGATTCAAGATTATGATAGAATTTTTCTCTAAATCCAAATCCTTCAAAACCAAATTCCCATATTGATAAGGATTCAAGATTATGATAGAATTTTTCTCTAAATCCAAATCTTTCAAAACCAAATTGCAATATTCTTTTACCCATCGGCCTATCAAAAAAAGATTCATATCTCGGAAAAATTTTAAAATATTATATTCCCACAAGATAATTTTTTAATTATTAAAAACACGGGCTTGGGCCAACTTGCTCGCTTCGTGGGCTTAGTCCAATCAATTTGAACCCATCCGCACCGGTCCAATAAATAAAATGCCAATTAAAATAAAATGCACCTAAATCTATATGCTATGTAATTAATAAAATTAAGCCCTAATTTCCTATGCAATAAATAAATAAACTAATTCGTCAAAATTTAGGTGTCAACACACCTCTTAAAGAAATTAACTTTTGGTCCCGTACTTTAGGAACTATCGAAATTAGTCCATGCACTTTGTTTTAGTAAAAAAATTAGTCATCATACTTTTTCCAATGAAAACTTAATTACTTTCATCATCAAGATCAACTTAATTGGTCATTCCTACGTTGCAAGTACATCCAAAAAAATTACAGCCTATTGAGTTTATTCTCACTATATGCAACAATGGCATCTACACATCTCCCGGTCACAGACCTACCTAGGGATAAGAGAGAATATAACTTATTACTCACGGCATTCTCAGGTGACGAGATCAGTCCTTAATTAACAAGGTGATCCTCATCATCACTAATGGTCTAATGGGCAAAATATTATAGATAAGTTTTTAAATAATTCAGATCATAGTAATACCAACAAGTTCGCATACCATTGACCGTAAGGACTTGTTTGTCTGATGGGGAGGCCAGAAATAACGGAGTGTCATGTCAAGTGGTTAAGAAAAAATTTCATCTAGTTATTACTAGTGAAGGTATCAATATTAGTTGTAAATATTTATAGACCGGAACTTCATATTTTAAGTAATAGCCAGTGAAAATTAAATATTACTTGGGATAGAGATGTGAATAATTACACTTAGAATCTCATCAATTAGTCTCGCGAGGACTAAAGTTGTTATAAAAATAGTAGTACATAGACTAACTTTGAGCACTTCAGAAGGAACAAAGATAAATGTGTAATTTTTATGTAGAGGTCTGTACATGTAGGAGTCACGCTTTGTAACTAAGTCAGCAATTTCTGGCAAATTATGAATGGATATGTAATGGAAGGACATAAATTATTGTCGGAGAATGGTATAAGGATTCAAATTGTAACCAACCAAAGTATCACAATCAAAAGTAAATACCTTCAATACTACAAGGACAAAAGTTTCCCTTGTATTTAAGTATTCATGCAAATTAATGAGACATGCCTACCGACTTAGCATGAATTTCCCTTTTCCAAAAAATTAGAAATCAATTTTACTTTTCATCTTTAATGTGCTTTTTGTTACATTAGGCCTTGCGACGAACGGACAAACTTTAATATTTTCTCAAACCGAAGTACATATAGCTTTTACATTATATAAATGTTGACAAGCTTCTTCACATATAATGTTGTCATTATCTTTTCTTTTTTTAATAAATTTAGATAATATTTTAAGTTTGAGGCGCAAACTCTAGTTTTTGATTGATCGGGACAGTCTCCCGTCCTTCAGCCAAATACCATTGTCATGTTTAAATTGCAAAATACCGTATGGTTGTCGTGTCACAGATTGGGGCGCCACATTGGACTTGAGACTTGAATCTACTACACCGGCCACTAACTTACAAATTGCAAAAGCTGGCCTTCTGATTATTTAGCGAGGAAGACGTGTGGTATAATTTTGACATACCATGCCATTACAAGCTTCACGTAGCCAGACCAATTTAGCTTCTTGCAGAATTATGATGAGCTATACTAAATATATGGTAAATTTCAGTTTTTTTATTTTTTGTTTTACAACGCATGAGAAAAGGCGATGTATTGAAATTGTAAAGTTTTCTTAGTTAATTATTTGACAAGTGTTTCTGGAAACTCGTCAACAAATCAGCATCAAACTAACAGAACCAAAAACCAAATCCCTTTCATTTATTTTGGGAATTTCTATATATATATTTGGTAAATGGTAAGAAGGTTGAAATTAATCTTTGGAGTAATTTTCTCCTGAATTTCTATATATTTTTTTTATGTACAAGTTAATGAAGAATATATCATTCTACTTATAAGCTTTATTAGATAACTATTTCAAGATAATGTCTCAATGAAAATATGTGCAATCAAAGAGAAATATATGTGGATATATGTGTAATGATAAGAAGTATGAATAATGAACGAAAATATCATAAATATCCTTAACATATGAAATTATCCTAGAGATATACCTAATTATCTCTAGCATCCCCTCAAACTTAGGGCAACTAAGTTAGCTTAAGTTTGAAATCAAGTGAAACTTGTTTCTTTATGAAACCAACACTCAACAGATTTGTTCAGAGTGAACAAGTTACCTTAAATAGTTGATGCAAAGTCCAGTATAGCCCCTGATTTATTTCAAGGTCACTCAGCTAGGATCAAAGTGCCAAGAGCCAAAAATGTCGGACTTAAGGCAAATAGATTTGATGATTCGACCAGGAATCGGCTGCTCGACCGTGTTCATCTGCCGAGGTCATTGCGGCATAGACGTAAATTGATTAGAGATCAAAGATAGGTCGGTTCGACTAAAATGAGTGGTTAGACGTGAGTGATCCCACTAAATTGCAAAATTCTCATCAATCGGCACTAATTTCATTTTTCTATCGTTTTGGTACCCTATGTCTGTAATTGAAATATCGAGATTTTCACGATGAACGAGAGTCGCCAATGTGTCGAATAGGTTCATTGTGGCTCAAAGAAAATCGACCACAGGTCATTTGCTCTAAAAAGTTCCGCAAGCTACCCGATAGTTTAGGTCACGCTAAAAACGCGCCGGAGTGAAATTAACCACGAATTTGAATCCGATTTCAGAAATTGAAGGTTCTATCATGTCATGATAAATTCTAGAAACTTTGACTCAGTCTCAGAAGATTTTTTTTTGCAACCTGAGACTTTTTGGGAAAAAGTCGTCCTAGGGTTTAACCAGAAAAAGCCGGGGATTGTTTTTGATCGCGTAATTGGGATGCAATATGGTTCAATCAGTGAATAAAAAGACCAATTTGAGTATTGACTCGATAATAGAATTTATTGAGACCGATTTATGACGAAACAAGTAGGAACAAGTGTCAAATTGGAGGAAATAGCAAGCAAATTCGTGTGCCCCCCCCAGTTGCCTAGTCTTTTGGACCACTTCAAGAGTTGTGAGGAGTGCATGGGTGGAGGAATGGCAACCAAGGAAGCCATACTTGGTTGTAGTTGAAGAGTGGGGAACAAGGGAGACAAGCTTGTGGAAAAATTGGCATGTGCCCCCCTCTTGCCCTCTCCTTGCTCCTCAAGCCAACCGACCAGCCATCCTCTCTCCACCCTCTCCATTTTTGCACACTAGCAGCCAGCAAGAAACCAGCAGCATCGCTGGAACAGCCAGTAAGCCAAGGAGCTATCTCACGCCGTCGTTCGCACCGCCGCACGCCGTCCTCGCCCCCGTGCGCGCCACTGCCCAGCCGTGTGCGTTCCAGCCTGTTCCACCACCGTCCTCGCCTCCAGCAAGCTACTGTGGTCGTCCAAGCCATCGCCGAAGCCCACCAAAGCTCCTACAACGGCCAGTTACCTCACCAAGCAATCCATTGGACCACCGTCGCCATTCCCTCGCCAAACCAGCTTTGTTTTCTCTATTTTGCAGCTCAAAATAGAGAGGAAATTTGTGGTTTCCAGTAGGCTTCAAGGCCCGTTTGGAGGTCAATCCTGACCTCGAAACCTAGGCCCGCTTTAGAGAGAAGCGACCCTCGCGACATTCCCGTCGGTTTGAACCGACCGGCTCGCAAAAACAAGTGAGTTTCACTCACTAATCCCCCCTTAGTAAGTTAATTATGCTTAAGGATTGTTTAGATTAGCTGGCTATTTACGGTGATCTTGCTTATTGAAATGGTATCGCGTAGCAAGTGGATCTCTACCTAGACTATTGATCACGTGGACGTGCATAATAAACAGCTTCAATATTAGCAATTTGCATGGTCTATAGAGTATGTAATATAACTTGAATTAATCTTCCATCTTGTGTTAAGTGAATGGACTTCTTCCAGAATCATCTAAAGTCACAACTCTTTAAGGCAATGATAGTATCAAATGGGCCGGACATCATGGTTTATAAATTTATGGTTGATAAGCAATAGTTACGAATCATATTTGCTTTATGGGTTTGGTACTAAAGAGTGCTCTACTTCTTCTTCTTTTTTCTTTTTGAATGTGTAATAATTAATTTACTTTTGACTCATAATTTTGAAATATTTGAATTATTACATAATGAAGCAAAATTATCGATAAGAATACATAATGTGAAGAAACTGTATAATTTTTATGGAAAGAGAAAAATATTTTCATACTTGAACGTAATGCGTGTCATTGAGAGGGAGATCCAAATATTTCAACATCTTACCTAGCGATGGAAAATAGAGGGCATAATTGTACGGGACTACCATAGAATTTCCTCAAATTCCCCAGGCATACTTGTCTAGGCATTTGATGTTATTGACAACTAAATCAATATTAGGTGAATTTTAGAGTCTATAAAATATCCTAGTAACTTTATTGGTTAGTTAAGACGGAGTCATGAAATTAAGCGAAAAAAAAAAAAACTATTAACTATTTGACTTCACTAAAATGAAAAGTACTATTTTAGTTTTAGGAGATTTAAACGGTTTTACAAGATTTTAAGGGTGCACATAATAACCATTCCATTTCTCTGTTTTCAATTTTTCAATTTTGGGAAACATATTTGGAACAAAAATTTGTTTGATAGTGCAACTTTATTTTTTTATTTCTAAAACAAATTTTTGGTCTAGAAATAAATTTGGATAAGAGATCGAAGTAAAAATTATTTACTTTTATATTTTTGGCACAAAAATAAAAAAATAAAAACTCTTCTCTAACCCTCACTGCTAGTTGGCCACCCACCCACCATCCATTGCTGCTTGCCATCTGCCCGCCATCCACTGTTACTCACCGTTTGCTGCAGTCACTCGCCATAGCCGCTCGATGTTCACCATGCACCACTAACTGCCCAAGAGAGAGAAATTTTGTATAGTTAGCAAATGAATTTTTATTTTGAGAGAATAAAGTTTGTATTGTTATCAAACGCGTATTTTTATTTAAAACTCATTCAAGAACAAAAATAGAAAAATTAATTCTAGTTAGAAATTGATTTATGGAACAAAATAGATGTCATTTGCATTCTAAAAGGTCTCATAAGTCAAGTTTTAGAGTGTACAAAATTAATAGACATTTCAAAATTCGTACACCATGACAAGAACATAATTAAAAATAAAAATTAAAAGTCGTTCTAGCTAGACATATCTTTGAAAATGGGAAGGCAAAGCCACTCCCACAACGGAGACAATGACGAGACCAAAACATTCGACAGAAAGAAGAAGAAGCAAAACACGGGATCAAATACACAAAGAAACCTCGTCCTATAACTTACTTTTATTAGCCTCCGGTCAATTACGGCACCTATGATAATCATTTCATTTCGAGCCAAAATTATTTTTCTATTTCCAAAAAAATAGGTTTGAAATAGGAATCTATTTGGTAATGTAATTTATTTTTCTATTTTTTAAGCAAATTTTTAGTTCATAAATAGATTTAGAATATAAATAAAAAGAAAAAAAAATTCACTTATTTATTTTTGAAATAAAAATGAAAAATCTAATTTTTCTCATCACTCGCTTTCGCTACTTACTGACCGCCCACCCGTTGTCACCAGCCATCCACCACTGGCACTTGAGAGGGAGAAAGAGTTTCTATTTTGAGAGCAGAATTTTTGTATTGCTATTAAATGCCTATTTTTGTTGAAAAACTTATCCAGAAAATCTGATTAGAAATTGATTTTTGGAACAAAATGGTTCTCATTCGTGCCTTTAACAAAGAGATGAGTTGCTGCAAAATTTCTGAAGATTTAATATTAATACCAGTGCTCGTGGATGAAAATTCAAACCTATAAAGAATCTTGAAGTGCCCTCACTAAAAAAGTGATGGAGAGAAGCGGTTGGGAGATGGCGCGAGGATGCTATAAGAGCGGCTCCTGGAAGGTAAAAGCAAAAGCAACTCTCTTGATCTTGACCATGTAACTTGGCCACCGTGCCAGCTCGTACCGTGTTTCGGAAATGTCCCCCAAGTGATCGAAAATTACGAAAGCAACTCGTTCTCTCTCTCTCTCTCTCTCCCCAAGTGATCGTAAATTACGAAAGCAACTCGTTCTCTCTCTCTCTCTCTCTCTCTCTCTCTCTCTCTCTCCCCTAGTGCTTTGACGTGGCTTTATTAGAATCGTTATGCAACACTGAGAAGAGAAACGGGTGCAAAACTGCTTTCGCTTAAGGAAAAATATAGGCGGTATCCGTCCCATCACTAATGGGGCAGTAGCCATAGGCGGGCTCCCGCCTACTTGTATTTTTCCTTCTTATTTTTTTAAGTTTTTAGTTATTTATTTTGTTTTTAAATGAAAAAATAGAATAAGGAAAAAAATTAAATTGACAGAATTGCCCTTTACTAGCTGGCAAGTTCACACTCTTATTTGATAAAAAGAGAAAGCACATTAGACCCTTATTTGAAAGAATGTTCACTTCATATCTTTATTTGAGAATATATGAGCACTTTGTATTATTATTTGGAATTTTAGCTTAAAGTATTAAACTTTGTGGATTAATATCCTGAAAAACCCCAAACCGGTACACTTGCGGCAAATTTACCCAAAACTATTTTTTTTACCATCAAAAACCCCAAACTAGTATATCTTTGACAAATTTACTTTCTGTCAGGTTTCCTTAAATTTTATTGTTAAATTATTAATTTAAATGACACGTAATAGTTGATTGGTATATAAATTTGGGATTTTACGCTCTGTTTGTTGTAATTTAAAATTTTTGTGATTTTTGTGGTATTAATCCAATTTAGCGGAGGGTATATTTGTCACAAATTTAGCAGTTTGGGGTGTTTGGTGATCGAATAAATTAATTTGAAATAAATTTTTCATAAATGTACCAGTTTATGATTTTTTTTAGGGTCAATCAGAGTAAATTCGTCACAGGTGTACCAATTTGGGGTTTTTCATGATCAAAAAAAATAATTTTTGGGGGTTTTTTAGGGTATTAACCCAAACTTTATTAAGGCATGGGCTGTCCGAAGTGGGCTGGCCAAGCTCGATCCCATGATTTTGTCCTTCGGGCCTATCCACGTTGATCAAGTATGGACAACGGCTCTAATGGCCCATTTGGTCCTTGATAACCTCTAGGTCCGAATTTTGAATTACTGTGGATCTAATGATTGGTTTGGAGTATATCAAACCAAACCGTTCATGAGACAAATTTCTTGGTCGTGAATGGTGCTCTTCTCATGAGATTATCTAAATAAAAGGGCCATACATATAAATACATCCTATGCACGTGTTAAAACATACTTGCACACTTATCATTAGTTTGTTGAACATGTTAGTGTTGTTTTGACTTGCTTAATAAACGGTTCCGTATGTTGAGCAATTGCAATATGATCAATGATTTCCTATTCGATCTATTCATGTAACTCTTCTAATCAGACATGATATGGTGCGAGTTGATTTTTCAGTGAAGCGTTGTAATTGAGATTTTTCCAAAAGCTTTTAACCAGATTTTAGGAATTCTTAAATATGTATGCAGATTGATAGCTTGTTGGATAAAACCAAGTCAATAGTGATCACAGGCCACTCCATAGGGGGATCGGTCGCATTTCTCATAGCTCTTTCGCTTCTCTCCTTCCTCAAATCCATCTTCCCACCCGCAGTCCTGTGCATTGGTTTCGACTCTCCTTTCCTTGGTAATGAGTCACTTTCGCGAGCTATTCTCCGCGAAAGATGGGCCAACAGCTTTTGCAATGTCGTGGCAACGCACGATATATTGCCGAGGTTATCTCTCGACCAATCACTTATTCAAACTCCCCATTGGAAGGCCCTCATAAGATTTTGGTACACGTTTATGATGTCACCAAACTCTATGAATCTCACTGACTTCCAATTAACTGAAGAAGACAAGGCATGGCTATTTTCCTTTGCTGCGGCCAACAAGGAGCACTTGGTGCAAGCAGGGGAAGGCTCGAGATGGAGGTCATTTTGGCCCTTAGGGAATTACTTGTTTTGTTCAGAGGAGGGCATGATTTGTTTGGACAACGCTGTATTGGTCAAGAAGATGATGCATTTGATGCTAAGGACAAGCTCTCCAAGTTGTGTTATTGAGGAGCACCTGAAGTATGGGTGGTATGTAGAGAGACTTTCTCTTCGCTTTGGGGAGAAGGTTCATAGAAGGACATCTCTCTGAATCAAGCTATGAAGCAAGTCTTTCGATGGCTTTGAACTCCTTGGGGACATCTCAACAGTAGGGACGGCACCTTAGATTGACAAGGGACCGCGATCTATAAATGTATTAATGTATGCTTTTTATTCCCAAGTGCAATTTCTCTGAGTTTAAAGATTCTTTCACCTTTACTTTGTAGGTATTGATTGCACTGATGGCAAAAGATTGCTTGAAGATGGCAAGGTAGAAGGAGCGCCACCCAAACCTAAACGCCGCCTATTTAGCCACTAAGCTATCCAAAAATGCTCCTTATAGGGCGGAGATACAGTGGTATAAAGCTTGTTGCGATAACTCCGACAAGCAAAGAGGATACTATGATTCTTTCAAGCAAATGGGGGCCTCAAAGAGAGAATCACATATAAACAAGAACCGAATTATGCTTAAGGCCTTTTGGGATGGTGTCGTAAGCATGATGGATAGGAACAAGCTCCCACTCAACTTTCACAAAAGTTTAGAATGGGTAATTGAGGAGTCGCAGCTCTATAAGCTCCTCGTGGAGCCACTAGACATCGCAGAGTATTATCGGTCGGGGATGCACATGAAGAAAGGCCACTACATAAGTAATGGAAGAGAGAGGAGATACGAAATTTTCAATCAGTGGTGGACTGAGAGAGTTGTTATCGAGAAATTGGGCAATAGGAGGACCAAGTACGCAAGCTTGACCCAAGACACTTGCTTTTGGGCAAGGGTGGAGGAAGCAAAGGAGTGGCTGGACAAAATTAAAAGTGAAAGCAACCCAAATAATCTGGCTTTTCTTCAGGACAGACTCAATGAGTTCGAAGCATATGCAATGAAGCTGTTTGATGGAAAAGAGGCGTCTGCTGATGTTCTGGCTAAGAACTCAAGCTTTAGTTTGTGGTTAAAAGAATGGAGAGCATTGAAATCACAGATTTATCCCCTAATCGAATTGGCCTTACCTGACCGATTCCAAGCCGATTCCCATGGAGACCTATTCACTTCCCTTAAAAATTCTGGGAACCGGTCTTCAATATTGGTAAAAGGTAGTGGAATAAAGTTTTGCGATGAGATGAGATGTGGCTGAACAACTAAAAAGTACGTCCTGATTTTATGTAGGGAGGTAATCGAATGTTCTGTCCTCTGTAGCTGCAATATTTTTCCTCATTCGACTTGCTACTTTTTGTATTTGTGCCGAGAACAATAATATGATGCTTTGAACGGTTTGTGATCTTGCATATGCCTTCTGAAACCACCCATAGGATTAATTCCCGCACCAAGATTTGCTAGACGCTTGGAAGTAGAAATGCAACAGAAACAGAACAATAAGCAACCGTAATGAGAAATCCACCACCCGAGTGCTGATGCCGCATTTATGTCACGCCCGAACCCCGAGCGCGCACATCCCACTCGCGGTCGATAAAAATGCGACATCCCGGGATATGTCGCCGACCCATTCATTTCTTTACGCATGCGGAAGCGAAACAAATCCCCGACAACATTTAACTTGGGATAGAAAAGCAGGCAATCAATCACAATACCAAACACTCATTTACAAACACAAAAGGGGTTTAAATACAACACTGGACTTTCTACAAAATAGACCAGCTCGACAAAAGGGGGATTATCCTACAACCAACTAGCAGGACACGCTCTTCAACCCTTATGACTTCACCTCTGCAACTCCTCAAGGCCAACCAAAGCTATATGGCCGCTCCGTCCACCAGGGACCTGAAATTTTAATCCCACAACCGGGATGAGACGATGTCTCAGCAAGTTCAACCCCCTAAACCCCTATTAGAAAGAAAATACGCCCCGGGTGGCCTAGCCACATCACACGTAAGACTTACCTCGCCTCGCCCTTATCTCGTGTTAGCACAATTTATATAAACCAATCACGTGCAATTATGATAACCAAACAACCATGGCACAATCACATCATCAAACCATTCAACCACTTGGATCGTCTCAGCGATCAATCGACTCGGCCGATTTCATGTCATTCTAGCAAATCAATCATTGCTCTCAACTACGGCCCTACTCGGCAAATTTAAATCGGTGGCATCACGGCCCCACTCGCGCGACCTTTAACAGTGGCAATTCACGGCCCCATTGGGCGCGACCTCTAATAGGTGGCATATCACGGCCTCATCGGGCACGACCTCTAATAGGTGGTTTATCACGGCCTCTCTGGGCACGACCTCTTAGAGATGGTTTATCACGGCCTCTCTGGGCACGACCTTTCACAGGTGGTTTATCACGGCCTCTCTGGGCACGACCTCTTAGAGGTGGTTTATCACGGCCTCTCTGGGCACGACCTCTAATAGGTGGTATTTCACGGCCTCATCGGGCACGACCTCTTGTAGGTGGTTTTTCACGGCCTCATCGGGCACGACCTTTCCAAGGTGGTTTATCACGGCCTCTCTCGGGCACGACCTCTAATAGGTGGTATTTCACCCAATCTCCCATCGGTTTCTACACTTAGATTTCATAAAGAATCCCTATAAATCACAATCACACTCAATTCATCACAATCAATCATCAATTTCACATTCTACAAGCATAGCAACAATCGGCACGAAATTCTGAGCAAATAAGGTCCCAATGAAAATTTTCGGAATTTAATAAATAATTAAATTTATTCCGAGAATAATTAAATAATAATATCCATAGTTTTCGAAATCCACACTCAATTTATAATATCCAATCATCAATTTCAAATTCCGACTACACAAAGAACGACCTAAGACGAAATTCTGAGAATTTAAGGTCTCGACACAAAATTTTCGAATTTAATAAATAATTTAATTTATTCCGAAAATAATTAAATAATAATATTTTATTAATTTCGAATAAAATATATTATTAAATTATATAATAATTTCGAGACATTTAAATAAATCAAAAGTAAATTAATTTATGCCAAATCAAGGCTTATTTTAAATAAACCTACTTACCCTTAATTAAGCACACTTTAAATTAAACCACAACCTTAATCAAGTCTACTCTTAATTAACCTAAACTAACAACCTAATAATGCTTAACATAAACTAAACCTCCCTAAGCATAATTAACCCTCTAAGCGAGGTTTAGTGAGCTAAACTCACCGGATTAGCGAGCCGAGCGGACCAAAACGACGAGGGCGACGCGAGGATCGACTTTCCTCAAAGCGGGCCGAGCATCCGGGCTCGGGAAGGCGGCCAAAACGGGCCAAGAAGGGGCTGCCATACCCATTTTCTGCGGCTGCTGTCCATGGCGGTTTGAGGCCGAGAATGGGCGGATCCGGCGCCGGTTGAGGCGCACAAGGGCCGAGGGACTTCCGGCGAGCTGAGGCGGGGGCGCATGGCGGCTCACGGCGGCGGGGACGAGCTCCGGCAGCTCCCGGAACCCACGAACCGAGACTGAGACGCAGCTGGGCGTCGGCCAAGCGCGGGCGAGCGCGGGCGGACGGGCAGCGACGGCGACGCACAGCAGCGGCGAGCAAGCGGCGAACGGGGACAGGCGGAGGCGTGCGACGGCTCCGGGCAACGTTGGCTGCTGCTTCTGCTTGGCGTCCGACCAGATCTGAGATCTCGAGCAGCAAACGGAAGGGGAGAAAGGAGGCGGAGCAGCACACCCGCGGGCGAGTGGAGCGGCGAACGGCGACGGCGTGACCTCCGGCTGGCGTTCAAGCGGCGACGAGCGAAGGGGGGAGGTCGGCCGAGCTTCTGGTTCGCACGGCCTCTCTCTCCCTCTCTCTCTTCCCTCCCTTTCCAAGTTCCAAGACTCCCTTGATTCAAGGAGGAAGATGATGGTGATGGGTCACCTTTTCTCGGGCAAATCTCCACCGTCCACGTGTCAAGATCTCAACCATTGGCCTCAACTACCATGACATCATCTCATGTCATACCCCACTATCTCCAAACCTTCCACAACATTTTCCAATGGTCGCACATTTCATTTTCCGCCGGGGTCTAAATCTTGTACATCCAATTTCTTCAATTCCCATCAATTCTCTTCCAATTGAATTAGATTAAAGCCCATAAAATTTATCCAATACCACCACACTTCAATTCACATCTTCACTTGTCCATAGAACTAACTTTAGTTCCAAAACCACGACCAAAGGCGGGCCTACTAATTTCTCGAGCCAAAATAACCATTCTCTGATTTGATTTCTGAAAAATTCTGATTACATGAAAAATCTTCCGAAGATGAGTCAATACTCCTAAAATGATTTGTGACACACCCAGACTTCCAATTTCTGAATTCGATCTCAATTTCACGGTTAATTTCACTTTGGCACGATACTAGCTTGCGGCCAACCTACCGGTAGCCTTTAGAGATTTTTATGCATTTGACCTGTGGTTGATCATCTCAAGCCACAATGTACATCTTTGAAACATTGGCGACTTTCGGTTGTCGGGGTAATCTCAAGGTTTCAAATACGAACACAGGGTACCCAATCGATAGTATAGTCGGTCCAGTGTCGATCGACATGAATTGTGCGATCTGGTGGAATCACCCACACCTGATCACATGCCTCTGTCGAGTCGACCTATCTCCGATCTCTAATCGATCTTTAATTGTGCCGTAATGACCCTTCCAGATTAGCTCGGTCGAAAGGTCGTTTCCTGATCAAATTCTCGAGTCTGATGCATTATAAACTCTTAACAGCTTCACCCGATAGACTAGCTTTCACATGAGTGGCCGACTCAAGGAAAAGAACTATATGCGTGCCAACGAAATGCCCGTCTCAATTTATTGAAAATAGACTTCGAAAATCGGGATGTCACAATTTAGGCCTATGGCTTCGAGCCAAGCGCGACATCATGAAGCAAATGGACATCTGGCTGGGGCAGGCAAGGTGCGCAGCCCATACATAAAGGGAACCAATCGTCTGTTAAAAGTTCACAGAGATAAGATCATTAAATATCTTGGACAAGCATCAACTTCTTTCGAAAGAATTCCTCCCAATAGCATAAATAGAACTTATATCGAGGGAAATGAAGCATATAGTAGTTTGGAGGATGTTCCCAACTTCCTACAAATTCTTTTGGAAAACAGAACGGCATCTAAGTTTAGAGAAAATGGTTTTACATGCAGCAATTTCCCCTCTCTAAAGTGTTGTTGTTAATCTTCTTCAGTCCGTTCGCTAGCTTTTCTTGAAATAGAAGTGCAAAGAATCTCATTAAGGTTCAAATTTGGCAACATTTCAGCTATGAAAAGAGCTTTGCGTTCGGAGTTTCCCAGATAACTTCCTGTATCCTTTCTGTTTGCTTTTCAAAAGTGGTTTTCTTATAGAATGTTATGACTGAAGGAGTCTATTTCAGACCCAAAAAAGATTCCTCTTTCACGTTCATGTGCTCTGATGAACAATCTTTTTTTTTTGTTTAAGAGTAATGACACCACCTGCATTTGTTTTGACCTTTCAAACAACTTTTGAAGCGTGAAAATGTACTAAATGCGCAAAAGCAAACTTGGGAAGATGAATCCGACCCAAAAAAAAAAAAAAAAAATTGGGAAGATGAAACTAATTGAGCATAGCCAGGTAGATAATTCAGAACGAGCATAGCGAAAGTGCCATACTGGGTGTGGTAAAAAGCATTGCCTAATCAGTAACTACTAATCATCGATAGGAGAACACCTTGACATGAGAAATTCTTGTAAGTAGGTAGAAACACAAGTGGAAATTGGGATGATATAAAGCCTATTAGTCATCATCCATGCTGTGACTTAACCTTGGGTGCACTACCTAAAGTTTGACTAATGGATTACTAAGTTTAAACTGAGCTCGAGCTCTCCTAAACTCATACCTATTCACTGAGCTCTCCTAAACTCATACCTATTCACTGCATAGGTTCAAGTTCTTAACATACAATAATTTTTTAACTAGGAGTCGCCACTAATCTATTGCTAGTGGGTCGATTAGAAATTCAAGTAAAGTAATGATAGATTTACTTTAATGATTTCGGAGACTTAATTATGTTAGATTTCACTAATACCATTTTAATATCTTTTCCCTTTTATTCCGAAAAAAAAAATATTTTACAAGCAGCTTGAATTGATTTTAATATAATTTTTTAACATGTGAGGTAACTATGCAAGTGCACAAACTACGAATTTAATACCCAATAAAGTAATAAATTATAGGACTTATTGCGTAGCAATGAAAGCATATTTAATTTTAACTCAAAATTCATATGATTTCCAATTAACAGGAAGACACTCAATTTTTTAGGATTTTCAACTTATTTAATGAAATCTAATATATGTGCAATGCAATTTAACCCAATGGCTTAATTTTTAATTAAATGGACCTAGCAACAATCGATATGCATTTTATGAACCTAATTCTATATGACATGCACATGATATTTTTGTATCTTTTATTAAAATTCGTAATTAAAGTTGCTAAAAATAAAAATCTACCTAAAGTGAGATATTATCTACTTTTAAGTTAGAAAGTAGACTAATTAAATCCTATATTAACTTAGAAACTTATCTCAACATGCAATTTAATTCAAATATATTATCTAATTCAAATATATTATCTAACCTAGATATCATCTAACTATGCATTCAAATATAACTAGAAAGGTATCTAATTATTATATCGTGCAATTCTATCTGGGAAATCAATTCTAATCTAGATGATATGCAATGCAATCTTTTTTCTATTTTTATGATAAATAAAGCAATCAAAATATTTATACCATTTAATTCACAAAGGTATGATACAATCGATTCAAACATGGGAACAAAATCTAATCATTTGAAATTTTGTGCAATTTTATCTAGGAAATCAATTTTAATTTGCATGATATGCGATGCAATCTTTTTTATATTTTTAGGATAAATAAAGCAATGAAAATATTTAAACCATTCAATCCACAAAGGTGTGATCCAATCGGTTCAAACATGAGAACAAAATCTAATTATTTGATCTTAAGCCTTAAAGTTCAAAATATCTATTTATAGATTCTTGCGAAATCAATAAATTTCATCTAAAATCTTATAGATGAAATCAAAGATTATATGCAATTGTGAATCAAGAGATAAATCTAATTAGAGATAGACATATATTAGGCAATAAAATATCCAAATCAAATTTAGATAAGATAATTATCTAAGCAAGTAAAATTGCCAAATTTGAACTCAATGGAATCGGCTCAACGGATGACAACACAATTTGATTCTTTTTACAAATTTCATATTGGAAATCCGTGAATCTAGAAATTCATTTCAGACAATTGAACTTTCTCAAACTGTTTCTTCTTAAGAACCAAAAATATTTGTGCCAAAATAAAATATAATTACATATGGAATAACTACTACTTTAAAAAGAAAATATGAGTCCCAAAATGTAGGATCGCACAATATAAATAACACGTCACGGCAGGGCTTGGCGTCGGCTTGGCATGTTGGGAACAACAGCTTCGCCAAGGGGCTCGATGTCTTGATGGGCGGTTCAGGCGCTCGCTGGAGTACATGGTCGCAGCTGACTTCGCCGGCGGCTTCGCCAAGAGACGTGTCTCTCTCTACTGGTGGTGTCCAAGTAGTGATGGTCAGATCATGGGATAGTCCACGCGACCATCCATGATCATGAGGAATTGTAAAAATAATAAAGTGGAGTCTGTGATTTGCTCGAAGAAAAAGGGGCCAGAGGCGTGAATGTGGGGATGGAAGGAGAGAAATATTGTAAAAAAAAATCTGAATTGGGGCAGTCGCTTCTGTCTCTACCTCTCACACTTTCCTCTCTTTTTTCGTGAATGAACGGGCTCTCCCTCAGAATTGTGGCGCCCCTCTTTAGACAAAAGAAAGGACCGCCTTTTATACACCAGGCGACGGGGTGCCCTCCAAGGAAAGAAGCAATATCTCTTTTCCTCTTTTCAAACCCATATCCACGGCAAGAGATACAATTTCCTTCTTTTTTACTATTTTTTCATTGACCGAATTCCTCCCACTATCCTTAGAATTGACCGTGTCCCGTCTTCCTCACATTCACTTCCTGAAAAAACCATGAAAGTACATATTCTGCAAAGATTGTTGCCGACTTAAATTTTCCATGTCCACACACTTGTGTCTTTTTTATTTTCACTCTTACTTTCAATATTTCATCCGAAATCTTCCATTCTATTGCAAAATATATTGCTGAGTGTATATATTGCATAAATATATGAAAGATTTTCTAAATATTGGAATGATAAAACAAATCTTTTTTGAAAATATCAAATCACCATTCATCATAAGTCAATTTCCGGTTATCAAGAACAACGGGCTCAGGTCAATTCCCTCTTATGGCCTTAGTCCAACTTGTCAACTTAAAGTTCAAAACATCAATTCAAATCCATCCGTCACCGGTCCAATGCAATAATAAAAAGTAAATGCTTCTAAAATCATATGTCATACAATTTAATTCTAATATCTTTGTTCAAGGGTTAAAAATTAATCAATAATTTTTTATGCAATAATTGAATGATTGGGTCGTCAAAATTTAGGTGTTAACAATCCACAAAGGCTATTTACAAAAAGCAACTTCCGTTTTACTTTGTCGACAACATAGAGAGTGACACCATTTGCTTCCTGGAACAGGTCTCTAGAGTCATTTAAGAGGTGAGCTTTGCCGCTAGAAACACAAGTTAACTAGTGACAAGAAGCCAAAAAGAAATCTTGAAGTGCCCTCACTTGCCATCATCTCTACAGCTAAAAAATCTCTCTCTCTCTCTCTCTTATCATGTTGATCATCTCTTATGCATAGTATAGACTATTGAGTTCAAATTACTTACTCACAAATATAGATATGAACCTAATATTCCAGCCTTTTTGAGTAAGAAATCCATACCGTCACTATGTATACGACAAATATTCAGTGAGGAAACTTAAAAAATTTATCGCAAAAAGATAATTCCCATCTATGTTTCCTCTTAATGAGACAGCTTCAAGCATGATATCTACACAAATCTTCTCGGCAGTTTGACCAAAAACCAAATTATCACCAAAAACCAAATCATCATCATTGTCATCACTTTCTAGAGAACAGAAATATAATCATCGTCATCCTTTGCTCTTATGATACTTCGGTTGGGAGTTTATCCAGAATGACAATTGGCCTTAATTTAAAGATATCATATAATATTGCGAATTAACTTGGGTTATAACAAGTTGTCATAAAAAAACCCCCCAGCCAATAGATCAAATCTTCTTTTCTCACTATAAAGTATTAAAACAAAAAGATCTTCCTTGACGATACTATATATTTCAAAGAATAAATTATTTGCTTCTTATTAATCCCCTATCACCGCTAAAGCCAACAACCAACGCGAATGAGGGTACCGAAGTTCTTGTCCTGATTTGGATTTTCCATTTCTCAATACAATTTAAATCATAAATAAAAAAAATTCTCGTTGTGTTGTTGAGAGCTTCTCGGCCTTTGCTCTGTTTCCTTCTCCTCTGAGGAGTGAAAACCCAAAACTCCTTCTCTCCTTCGTTTCATCTCCGCCCGAGGGCAAGAGAGCCAAGTGCGTGTGAAATCTCCTCGTTCTGATTGTCACTTTTTCTGTAATTTATCTCTTAAAAGTCTCCACCTTGATTTGGCTTCATGAAGTTGGTAAGTCTCTCTTTAACAGGTGTTCTTAATGCACGTCCTTCTGTCAATTAACGTATCCGGTGCTCACATTCAGTTCAATTTGAATTTGGAACATACCCCATTATGCAGACATGCTTAAGCAGAGGTAAAAGCTTTCACCTTCCCCAATGTCACATGCTGAGTGCCTGTGGGTTTAGGATCTTGATTGATTGTCCCCCAGACCTCTCTGCTCTCGCTGCTTTCGCCCCCATACCTCCCGGATTTTCTGCTGTGCAAGAAGAAGAAGATTTTGGACCTTCAGCTGATGGATCCGATGGCTGTGAATCTGAGAATGAAGAAAGGGAGAATACTGAGAAATCCATGAATGCAAACTACGGACTTGGACACAATTCTTCTCAGTAATTCTGCCAAGAACCAAATCATCTACCCCAAAACATAAGAGGTTTCGGACAACGTACTGTCAAGGCATTCCACATTCAGAACCAAGCAAGCAATTGAAGAAGCACCTACTTTGCGTTTTTTGGCTTGTATGAGCTTACCCGCGACAAACTGAGGACTCCCAAATTCCCGTAGGCTCGCAAGACGAACTGGACTCACCACCACTCCCACATTGTTGCTCTCCTTGGCTGGCTCCTCAAACAGCACCGTCACCCCTGCTTTGTCCACCTTCAATTCCCCCAAAAAAAAAAAAAAAAAAAAAATCAACCCCAATGGTACTCAAACAATACTCGGACCGTCACAGCATTCTTGCACGTGCGGCATCCTCAGTACATAGTACATTTTTACATAAAAAGTGTACCTTCACCCAAGAAGAAGGTTAGAGGAGGGTAAAGCCGTCCTCGGAGTCTGTGCACCTCTCCAGCTCCACTTCTTGTCGCAACGTCGCCATCGACGCGCTCGGGCCACACCCATTTAGCAGGACTGCGAAAATCGCCAGGCTCGCCTCCCTCTTGCTCGGACGAACTGCTGGCATCACGAACCGGTCGCCCTCGTGGGGAAAGCCCGAAACTCGGGCGCGAAGGCCGTGACTCTGAGTCGGAACGCGAGGCGCGGCGACCGAGAATGAGGAATTGGACGTGAGAGGGCGGTGGTCGGAGAGGCCCAAGCAAGTTCGGAGAGACATGGCCGGCGGAGCGGTGGAGAGATGGCGCAGACAGTGAACTCATGGCTGAATCAGTCGGGGGATGATGGAAAGAGAAGCACGCATCCAGTCGCGTGCTCTGTAAAGTGGATAATCTCTCACCGATTTTATTTTTTTTTCGAGAGTTTTCTGGCTATTTTTTTTATTTTAATTAATTTGTTTTCTTTCTTGAAACAGAAATGGTAATTAAAAGCATTCTTTTATATCGATCTTAAGGATTCCAACTCACCCATTCTTTATAGCGGGTTTTGCGTAATGATATTCCCTTATGATGGAATTTTATTTGAATTTTATCCTATTTATATTTGATTTTATCCTGTATTGAGTACCACCAAACCCATAATATAATAAAATTTATTCTCTTTTGAATTTTGTCATTACTGTTAAATGCAGCCTAAAAGGTGCAAATATTCCAACTAAAAATATAAAGTGCTCTCTAGATGAATATTAGGACATATGTTGTTAGTGAAAGAAAATTTTACGCAAGTTATTTCAACCACTCTCTATTCGAGAGATGGTCAAAAAGCGGATGGTTATAATCTTCAAATCGAGGGTTAATAACACCTCTTATGTAATTGATATTTTATGCATTAGGCTATACTAGAATTAACTCTTCTCCAAAGCGACCGAGGAATGAAAAAGAAAAAGTTATATGAAAAAAATTAAACCCAACATACTTAATTCCCACGAATTCGTTATTTATTCATTATAGTCTATACACACAGCTTGATGAGCTACTTTAGAACACTCGAGATTTGTGGGGAGGGATTCAGTAGAGCATTTTATTGCCCTCATCCGATCGTGGGCACTTCAGCGGTATTGCCCCTGTCGTCAACCCAAATAAATATATGGCTACAGCAAATATCGAGAGAGTGAGAGGTTCCCTTCGATAGTATCACGCCAGTCACTTGCTGATTCTCATTCTCGATTACTTCCTTCGCTTTAGCCCCATTTATGCCCGCCAACTCTGGCCAACTGGATTTATTTATCGTCTTTGAAAATCCCAAAAGCACAATAATGTCCATGTACACCATTGATGGGATGCCTCACCGTCGATGCTTGAATCCCAAACCATTTGAAATTTCCACATATCATGAAGAAAGGGAACCGCAAAATTGAGGGGAGAATTGTCAAAAAAGTCTTAAACTTATTACAGTTTTGCCAATTCAGTCATAAACCATTTAATCTTGCCGATTGAGTCAAAAGTTTGTCAATTAAGTTTATTCGGCCAATTTTGGCCGGAAAATACTGACGTGGACGCCGGCGGTGCCACGTAGGACTGTCGGCGTTCACGTTGACAAATTTTAATAATATTTTAATATTTTTAAAATTTTTATTTTTTAAATATTTTAAATATTTTAAATATTTTAAATATTTTAAATATTTTCTGTTTTTTCCCTTTTTTTTTTTTTTTTTTTTTTTTGGCTTTTCCCTTGCCCTTTTCCGGTGGCCGGTGGCCTGGCGACGGCCGGCCACCGGCCACAGCCAACCAGCTGCCTCGCCCGCCACAGGCGAGGCTTGGCCAGCGACGGCGACGCCGGGCGAGGGCCGGCCTCGCCAGATCGGCGAGGGGAGCCCTCGCCGGGCTCGCCCGCCCAGGCGAGCGTCGGCCTCGCCCTGGCCGGGCGGGCGACAGCCCGGCCACCGGCCACAGGCCGACGCCCGACCGGCCGGGGCGAGGGCCGGCCTCCCAGATCTGATCTAGGCGAGGGCGAGCCCCGGCGAGGGCTCCCTCGCCAACGACTTTCGTGAGCGCGGCCAGCGCCCTGTTCGCTACCTCCATTGTCGGAGCTTGCCGAGGACCCGAGGGTTTTTCGGCTTGTTTTGCAGAGGGTGGATTGGAGAAGACGACGACCCAAATTGGCTTCCGCAGCAATGAACCGCGGAAGCCGGAGCCGCAGCAACTCGGCCTGTTGCCGGTGGCCAGCCGTCGCCTGCCCGGCCAGGGGGCGAGGCCGACGCTCGCCTGGGCGAGGGCGAGCCCCGGCGAGGGCTCCCCTCGCCAGATCTGGCGAGGCTGGCCCTCGCCGGGGCTGAAAAGTGACCCGAGCGAATGATGAATGGTGCTCGTGGTTTTTTGGTTGCACTGTGATGTTTGATTTGAGTCGATCTCTCCTCTCCCCCTCTGTCTCTGGGTGCTTAGTTCTGAGTTCTTGATTCGATTCTGCCGCATCTCCAGGTACTTGGTCAATAGGCTGATCGATTTTTGCGTTGAATCCGCTGCTGTCACGCGTTGTGCGCTGCTAGATCAGAATTCAAGAACCTCTAGTGTTTTATTCTGTCATGGGAAGAAGTTTTCGTGCTGATTTTCTATAGTTCTTGATAAAGGCTCAAGAAAACAAGAGCCAATCGAAGTGTGGGGTCTGTTTCTTGAACGTTTTGACTTTTGGGTTCTTCTGATAGTTTCTTGCTGAATATTGTGCCCCATGTGGTGGTTCGATTTAGTTGTAAATCATGCCTCCCACCCAATTACTAGCAACATGTTGGTTATCTTCCCTCCTACTGTCGTTTCTGATTTGCATTAGTACCCATTTTCTTTTCCAAATTGGTACTTAAATTTTTGTCCTTCCTTTGTGTGCAGTGTCTTATGGTAATTAGTTGTTACTTCTTTTTTTCTTTGTCTTGAAGACTTTATTGTGATTATATACGAGGCTTTTTAATATTTACCTCCTTCCGACTTTCCTTACTTGCACTCTCATTTGATTACAATTCCAAGGTATTTTGATTAAGCTTGGGCTGCAGATCTATCCGCCCATTTGGTCCATGATAACCTCTGGGTCTGAATGTTGAATTACCGTGGATCCGATAGTTCCGGTTTGGAGTTATATCAAACCGAACCGTTCTTGAGACAGATCTCCTGATCATGAAGGGTACTCTTCTCATAAGAGTATCTAAATACAAGAGCCATACATATAAATACATTCTATACATGTGTTAAAACATGTTTGCACACTTGTCATCATCTGCTGAAATGATAGTGTGGTTTTAGCTTGTCAAATGAACAGTTGCGTATGTTTAGCATTTGCAGTAGGGCCCATGATTTCCCACCCGATCTATTTGTGTAACTCTTCTAATCTGACATGATCTAGTGAAATTGATTTTTCAGGAAGTTTTTGAAGTATTGTAATGGATATTTTTTCAGGAAGCTTTTAACCAGATTTTAGGAATTCTTGAATATGTTTGCAGATTCATAGCTTGCTGGCTGAAACGAAGTCAATAGTGATCACAGGCCACTCCATAGGAGGATCAGTCGCATTCCTCACAGCTCTTTGGCTCCTCTCCTACCTCAAATCCATCTTCCCACCCCAGTCGGTCCAATGCATTGGTTTCGGCTCTCCTTTCATTGGCAGCGAGTCACTTTCCCAAGCCATCCTCCGTGAAAGATGGGGTGGCAGCTTCTGCAATGTTGTGTTGACACACGATATAATGCCAAGGTCGTCTCTCGAGCAATCACTTGTTCTGACTCCCCTGTGGCAAACCCTCATAAGATTCTGGTACACGTCTATGATATCACCAACCTCTATGAATTTCGCTAACCTCCAATTAACTGAAGAAGGCAAGGCCTGGTTAGTATCCTTCGCTGCAGCCAACATGGAGCGCCTGGTACAGGCAGGGGAAGGCTCGGGAGGGAGGTTGTTTTGGCCGTTTGGGAGTTACTTGTTTTGTTCATATGAGGGCACGATTTGTTTGGACAATGCTGTATCGGTCAACAAGATGATGCATTTGTTGCTAAGGACAGGATCTCAAAATTGTATTGTTGAGGAGCACCTTAAGTATGGGCAATATGTTGAAAGACTGACTCGTCAGTCTATGAAGAGAATCTTCATGGAAGGAGATCCCCCGAGTCAAGCTATGAAGCAAGTCTTTCGATGGCTTTGAACTCCATAGGGACCCATCCACAGGTAGGAGCACATCTTAGATCATCGATTGTGATCTGTAAGTCTATCAGTTTGGGCATTTTATTCCTGGGTGCAATTCCTCTTGAGTATAAAAGTTCTTTGATCCCCTCCTTTGCAGGTATCGATTGCACTGATGGCAAAAGATTGCTTGAAGATGGCGAGGCAAATAGGGCCCTCACCGGACCAGAATGCTGCTAAGTTAGCCATTAGGCTATCCAAAATCGCCCCTTATAGGGTGGAGATAGAGTGGTATAAAGCCTATTGCGATAAGTCCACCGAGCAAAGAGGATACTATGATCCTTTCAAGCAGAGGGGCGTCTCAAAGAGAGAGTCCCATATAAACATGAACCGGATCATGCTCGCGGCCTTTTGGGATGATGTCATATGCATGATGGACAGGAACGAGCTCCCACTCAACTTTCACAGAAGTTTAGAATGGGTAATTGAGGAGTCACAGCTCTATAAGCTTCTTGTGGAGCCATTGGACATCGCGGAGTATTATCAGTCGGGGATGCATCGGAAGAAAGGCCACTACATAAGCAATGGAAGAGAGAGGAGGTATGAAATTTTGGATCAGTAGTGGACCGAGAGAGTTGTTACCGAGAAACTGGGCAATAGGAGGACCAGGTATGCAAGCTTGACCCAAGACACTTGCTTTTGGGCAAGGGTGGAGGAAGCAAAGGAGTGGCTGGACAAAATCAGGAGGAAGAGTGACACAAACAACCTGGCTTTTCTTCGGGACAGACTCAATGAGTTTGAAGCATATGCAATGAAGCTAGTTGAAGGAAAAGAGGTGTCTGCTGATGTTCTGGCTAAGAATTCAAGCTTTAGTTCATGGTTAGAAGAATGGACAGCATTAAATCGAAATGGCCTTACCCAACTGATTCCAAGCTGGTTCACACAGAGATCGATTCGCTTCCTGGTACCATGCTGGTTCACATGGGGTCCGATTCGCTTCCTAGTAAAATATTTAGGAATTGGTCTTCAAAGGTTTGATTTCCGGTTCCATGTAGAACCGGTTTAAAATAAAAAAACTAAGTCCTCATAACTTTCATGTCATAGTCAATAAAAATAGGAAATTCAACATGGAAATCAAAATCAAAACAAAGGGATAGATGTAATAAAGACTTTGGGAAGAGAGGGGAGAAAAATGCATACGAGCATTCTTCAGCCTGCTCTTTGTGCAATTTTAGACATACTATGTTACTTGCTTCAATATTGGTAAAAGGTAGTGGAATTGAGGTTCATGGTGAGAGATATGGCTTAACAACAGAAAATGTACCTCCTGATTTTATATTGGGAGGTAATTGAGTGTTTTGTCTTCTGCAGCTGCAATATTTTTCCTTATTCAACTTGCCGCTTATTATTTCCAACACCGAAATATTTCTACTTAATAAGAAAACGTGAAGAGTCCACTTTGGCGCAAGGTTGTTGCCATCTTTATTTGTGCCAGAGCACAATAATATGATGCTTTGAATGGTGATACTGCATATGCCTTCTGAAGCCACTCGTTGGATCAATTCACTGCACCAAGCTTTGCAAGATATTTGGAAGTAGAAATGCAACAGGAAAGAGAACAAGAAGCAAACAAAATAAGGAATCTACCTGAGTGCTAATGCCAGCGTTGAGGCCTATGGTTTCAAGCCTTAAAACAAAGGGGACCAATCATCTGTTAAAAAGTTCACAAAGATAAGATCATTAAATATCTTGAAAAAGCATCAACTTCTTTTCTAAAGAAACCCACCTAATAGCATAAATAGAACTTATATCAAGGAAAATTGCATTTAGTAGTGCAGAGGAATTTGTTCCTAACTTTATATAAATTCTGTTGGAAAACAGGACAGGATCTAAGTTTCGAGAAGATTTTTTCACATGCAGTACTTTCCCCTCGCTAAAGTGTACTTGTTAATCTTTTCCAGTCATTTCTGCAAGCTTCTCTTGAAATAGAAGTGCAGAGAATCTCATTAAGGTTCAAATTTGGCAACATATGCTTTGAAACGATCTTTGCAGTTCGGAGGTAAATCAGCATAACTTCCTGTGTCCTTTATGTTTGCTTTTTGAGGTCGTGTTCCTATAAGACGTTATGACTACATGAGTTTGTTTGAGACACAAAAAACATCCCTCCTTTCACATTTACATGCTCAGATGAACAATATTTTTTGCTAAGAGTAATGACACCACCTGCATATTTTTTTGGCCTTTCAAACAAGTTCTCAAGTGTGAAAAGGTACTAAAATCTGCAAACAAATATTATTAGGAGCCCCTGAGAACGAGCTGACTTGGGAAGACGAAACTAACACCAGGCTGATAAATGACAACGAGCGCAGCAAAAACACCGTGTGAGGCGTGGTAAAAAGCTTAGCCTAATCAGTAACTACTAATCACCGATAGGAGAACACCTCGACATAAGAAATTCTTGTAGGTGTTTAGAAACTCGAGGGGAATGATATAAGGTCTCTTAGTCATCATTCACGGAGGCTGTTTACAAAAAGCAACTCACCCTTTTCTTTGCCTTATAACGTAAAGAGTGACGCTGTTTGCTTCCTGGATCACGCAGCCACAAGAGTCATTTAAGAGGTGAGGTTTGCCACTGAAACACAAGTAAACTTGTAAGATAAGGTGCTCAAAGATTTCTTGTTTACTCCTCTCCATAAGACGAAAATGCCTGAAAAAGAATCTTGGAGTGCCCTCACTGATAGATGAGGTTTAGATGTTAAAGTTTCACGGTCAAGTAGCATTGCAAGTTGCGCGGAAAAAAAGGCCGGATGGACGGAGTAAGCACTATTTGTTGCACATACATGCACGAGGAATGACACAGAAGTATGTGATTGTATGCATATTTTAAGCTAACATATTCCACATTCTGCAATAGTTTCTTTGGATTAAAGAGGTCAAAGTTCAGTCCCTCTGCCACAGTCCAAGCACAAACCATCTTGAGTTTTCTCTTTTCGTTAGATCAACACCGATGTGACAAATTCAATTCAGTAGTGCATTACCCAGGAGTCGGCAACTGTGTGCAGAGCGACATAGAGCAAATGGTCACGTCATGATGGACTCTGATGTTCGTGTGGCAAGAACAGCATCAATAGAATGGAGAACTTCCTCCAACATCGTCCGTGTTTGGGTATCAAGAGGGCTCTCCGGCTTGTCTGAGTGAGCGATGTTTAAGAGATAGAGCTTCTTTGGGTTTTACACCCGCTCATATATTGAATTTTATGGATCCATGTCAGGCGAATATTTTGGTGTAACATGCAGGCCAAATTGACCTGCGGTTCTGAGCAATCATGCCGCATAAGGCAGTCAATGTAAAAGAGAATCGATCATCACTGGCCATCACCTCTACAGCTCAAAAATCTCTCTCTCGCTCTCGCTTGCTCATCATGTTGATCATCTCTTATTCCTTGTATAGACTATTGAGTTCAATTTACTTACTGACAAATTTAGATAGGAACCTAATATTCCTAGCCTAAGAAACCATACTGTCACCATGTGTATGACAAATATTCATTGAGAAAACCTAAAAAATTTACTGCAAAAAGATACTTCACTTCGATGTTCCCTTTAAATAAGACACCTTCAAGCATGATGTCTACACAAATCTTCTCAACAGTTCGACCAAAATCCAAATTTGTTGTTATTATTATTTTTTTTTAGTTTCTAGGGGACAAATCATCATCATCATCATTAGCTTTTAATGTGAAAAAATAAATCATATTTTTCATCTAAAATTACAATTGGTGTCACATTTTAAAGGTCTCACATTAGATTGCAAATTAACTTGGATTACACAATGTGATTTCGGCTATACTAATCACGTCCTCCGATGCAACTTGATCTTCTTAGATGGAAAATGGATCCTAGCATAATAATGTCAAGTCTTTAACGCCGAATGATTAATCTATCCTTTCTACTATAATAAGTTGTTAAAAAAAAAAAAAAATCCCCCCACCCGATAGATCAGATCTTCCCTTTGGAATATAATTTCCTTGAACGATACTCTAGATTTCAAAGAATAATTTATTTGCGTTATTATTAACCCACTATCACCGCTATAAACCAACGGCGAATGAGGCACGGAAGTTCTTGAACAGGTTTGCATTTTCCATTTCTGAATATAATTTAAATAACCATTTAAAAATTAAAAAAAAAAAAATTCTCGTTGCGTTGTTAAGAGCTTCCCGGTCTCTGCTCTGTATCCTTCTTGTCCGAAAAGTGTAAACCCATAAACCCAAAACCCCTCCACTCTCCTTCGTTTCATCTCCGTCCGAGGACGAGGCCCGAGTCCTTGCGAAATCTCCTCCTCCTAATTGCATTTTTTCTGTAATATATCTGTGAAAGTCTCCACCGTGGTTTGGCTTCATGAAGTTGGTAAGTCTCTTTTTAACTGGTGTTCTAGTGCACCTCCTTCTGTCAATCGACGTATCCGGTCTTCAAATTCAGTTTGATTTGAATTTGGAACATACCCTCTTATGCAGACGTGCTTGAGCAGAGGTAAAGGTTTTTACTTTCCCCAATGTCACATGCTGAGTGTCTGTGGGTTTAGGATCCTGATTGATTGTCCCCTGGACCTGTCTGCTGTCGCTGCTTTCGCCCCTATACCTCCCGGATTTTCTGCTGTGCAAGATGAAGAAGATTTTGGACATTCGGTTGATGAATCCGGTGGCTGTGAATCTGGGAATGAAGAGAGGGAGGATACTGAGAACCCCATGAATGCAAAGGCTTTGATTCGTTCCGAACCGTGGTACAAAACCGTGGCAAGCCTGCACTTGTGGAATCTCTCGTTCATCGATGTCATGTTGATCTCGAGCCCCACCAGGATGCTCAGGTCGCCGTTTCTTACTCGAGCGAAGGGCTTCTCGGCAAAGGTAATCTTCATCTCGTTGATTGACATGTGAAGTAATTTTTACGTATATGGTTGAGTGTTAGTTTAACTATCGCTTGGTCTTGGATTTGTGCGTTAAAAGATTGTAATTTGCTTAAGATCCATGCTTTTACCATAGGTATATGTAACCGAGGTGTTAAAATTTTTGGATGTGTGCGTTACAAAAGCATGGTTTTGGTATTAGTTATAGTTTTTGGTTAGTGATGTTGTGTGCAAGTGTATGGTGTAGTTTATAGATGATGGACAAGGGATCAACTAGGATAATTGAAGGAAAAAGAACATGGGATATGGGAAATAATTTCATTAGTTGGATAAAATAATTTTACAATAGTTGAAGGAAGTGTTGGTGGAGGAGCTTCATGATATGGAGTATTATCTCATGCTCCTCTCACTCTTTTACATTTGTTGTTCTACTATGCTCTCCCCTCTTTCCCCTCTTTCCTATTTATAGGGTGCTCTACCAACATTCTAGATTTGTGTAGAATGTTGTCCACTTTGGCTTAATCTAGAGAGTTCTAGATTGTAGTTTATCCTCTTTTCTTCTAGAGAGATCTACACATATGCTTCTACATTTTTCTCTTTCTTCGAAAAACTTCATCTAGGAAATTCTAGAAATTTAGCAACTCTAGGAAATTCTAGAAAATGGATCACCATTTCCAACACTCCCCCTTGATCCATTTTCGGGATACTTCGGATATTGTAGTTTGTCCCATGTCTTTTATTCCGTCTTCGTTTCATGATCCCATGTATCCTTTTGTTGGCACACTCGCACCTGCTTTTGAATGTCCATGTCTTTTCTTCAACGATGACCCATATGTCTTGGGGCATCAAAATGCTCTTAGTTGTAGTTGTTAGCTCGAGCTTTGGCTCTGGCTCTTGTAGGCTCTGGCTCTAGCTCCGGCTTTGATTATGGCTCTGGCTCCAGCTCTGGCTCTCTTGGCTCTCGCTCGGGCTCTAGCCTTTGATTTTGGCTTTGGCTTCGACTCTGGCTCTGTTGGCTCTCGCTCGGGCTCTGGCCTTTGATTTTGGCTCTGGCTCCAGCTCTGGCTTTGTTGGCTCTCACTCGGGCTCTGGCCTTTTTAGTTGAGAATGGTGAGGACAAACGCCCATAACCATCCGATATGCCTAGCTTTGGCTTCACGTTCCCTTACACTTGGCTCAGTTACGAACCTGGGTGCATCTGGCTTTGATACCATGTTAAAAAATTTTGGATGTGCGCGTGCGAAGCATGGTTTTGGTATTAGTTATAATTTTTGGTTAGTGATGTTGTGTGCAAGTGTATGGTGTAGTTTATAGATGATGGACAAGGGACAAGATATGATAATTAAAGGATAAAGAACATGGGATATGGAAATTAGTTTCATTAGTTGAACAAAATAGTTTGATGGAGGTACAATAGAGATCTATGACTTCTCATTGTGGAGGGTTCAGCTCACACACAAGGTGGAGGGTTTACCTCTCACGGTCGAGGATTCACCACACAAGGTGGAGGGTTTTCCCTCACACTCTTAAATGATCAATTACAAGCCTATTTATAGGCGTGAATTCACTGCCATACACAACTGACTTTGTACAAAAAATTAATATAAAATTACAAACTTGCTTCTTTATCTCCTGCTCGTGCGGCTTCTTCGGATCTTCTGGTGGCTTCTCCATTTTTCTTCATTTTTCTAATCTCAGCACCTTTTGTTGACTTTTCTTTCAAGATTTCCTATGCACAAATTTCCCACGAGACTTCTCTAGTTTGTTCTCCTTTAACCGCTATTCTTGACTTTTATCCAAGGTTTCCCACTTGAATCTTCTCCAATTCCCACGTGAATGTTAGTAGTTTCTAGATTTTGTTGAAAATGGATCACCAATTCCAACACGAGGCAGCAATGAAACTTGGGAAACTTATGATGGAATGAGGACTTCGGACAATTGTATGGATCTAAAGAATTCACTAGTCCTTACTAGATGAAGTGGGAGGAGCTGGAATCACTTCCTCCTGCAATGAAGGAGATAGTATTGGGCACTGATGGGATTGAGATTGGTGGATGGATGCCATTGTATATGTAAGGAACAGCCTTCGTGCGGTGGTTCTGTTCTGTAGCTAAATCGCATATAAGATGTAGCTTGATAGTTTATCATGGCTTAGATCCTCATTGTAATTATCTGCAAAGCATAAATACTAGTTTTTTTCTCTCGGCCCCTCCCTTAGTAATGATAGAGCCCAAGCTTTTTAATGGGCGTTAGATCCAGATTAAATTTTGATGTTGGGAGTTTGTCCTGCGGCCAAGGCTTAAAATGCCTTTTCTTGTTAGATGACTTTCTTGATAGGTCATGCATCTCTAAATTAAATGCGCAAAGGCCCACATATTGTGGTCAGAAGCTTTGGCCGTTGAAGATTATGAAGCATTGGTATCCTTGCATTTTCCCAGTTGTGATCATGCTTGTTTCATACTACTTCTTACCTTCCTTCCTAGAAACTGCATTTTCGTTTGTTTGATAACCTTTTAAGAGATAGCGATGAAGAGTACCTCTTGGTGCAGCTGACGTAGAGGATTATGTTAAGAAGGTTCAAAGACTCAAATAAGTGGAAGTGGCATCTTACAGTGGCACAATAAGGATGCGTTTGGTAACCATTCTATTCTCATAAACAATTTCCGCTTAGAAATGATTTTTTTTTTTTTTTACTCATGAGAACAATTTTTAAGTATTTGAAGGCGTTTGGTAATTGCCAAAAATTTCTATTCTTAGAATAAAAATGCATTTAGTAAAACCCTTAAAATTTCTAGTTCGAATCATTTTCTTTTAATCTTTTAATAATTTTTAAAATTTTTAAATTTTTAAATTTTTTTTCTCTTTTTTCTTTTCTTTTTTCCTTTTCATCTTCTCCTTCCTTTGGTCACTAGCCATGGCCAGGGATCGGCCAAACGAGGGCTAGCGACCTCGTGGGAGCGTTGTCGACCCCTAGTGACTTGATCCACGGTGAGGCTTGCTGGCTCCAATCTCGCTATGAGTTGAGTGAGATCAAGCAATGTCGACGTGGCAGTGGCCTAGCCAGGCTTGGCCTCGCTAGATCTGGGCAAGGTCGATCTCGCCTAGCTAAGGCCTAGTCAAGCCTCGCCCAACCATGGCAAGGCTCGAGCTGACAAGCCTTACCCTGTCTACGCTTTGATGAGGTCGCTGGCCATGGCTGAGGCTGACAATCGGCCAAAAGGGAAGAGGAAAGAGAAGAAAAGAGAAGAGAAAAAGAAGAAAAATTAGATTTGATTATGGAATTATTTTTAGAAATAAAGAAGCATTTTTTAAAATTTTTTTTTTTATTGTGTTCCGTAAGAAGAAGAAGAAGAAGAAGAAGAAGAAGAAGAAGAAGAAGAAGAAGAAGAAGAAGAAGAAGAAGAAGAAGAAAAGAAGAAGAGGAAAAGAAGAAAAGAGAAGAGAAAAGAAGAAAAATTAGATTTGATTATGGAATTATTTTCAGAAATAAAGAAGCTTTTTTTTTTGAATTTTTTGATTGTGTTCCAAATTTATTTCCCGGAACAAAAAATTTATCAAATAAATGTCTATTTCAAATCTATTCCCAAGAACCAAATAATAGAATCAGTTACTATCTAGACCATTACAAACAAGCCTTAAGTGTCAAACCAATCGGCACCACATTGGAAATAGAAGCCTGTAATTGAACAATAAGGTATTTGGATGGAACGATAAGATTTATCTCGAGCTTTGAATTTGTTCCTAGTCATACTTTGGAGTTTAATTCTAGCGCTCTTTGATCATACAATGTACTAATATATTCAGATTTTTCCTTTTTGGATATCTTGGAAACAACCAACAAGGGTATAATTACACTACTCCTGAGGGTTCTTCAACTTTGAGGCAACCCATTTTATTGAGTATATCTCCTCTTGGGTTAGGAATACTATGGCCAAATGCATGGTTGTATAGTGTAGTACCATTTGATTCTTCAAGCTCTTCATTTTTTCTAATAAGATAGATTTTGACACTTGGCATCTATGAGATTAAGATGTGAGTTTACTGTGATGAAACCAGTGATTTGGAGGAGCTCTTACTTCATGTTGATGAGAACTCAGAGGAAATGGACAACTTGAACTTTGTATGCTCCTGTGCAATTGATGTTGTTAAAGCCGGTGAATTTGTACTCATTCCTAAAGGACAACTTGGAATAATCCTACAACTCTTGGAGTAGATATCTATTTGCCCGGAAAATCACATTATAATGTATTCCATTGGTTTGCATTTAAAATTTATATTGTGACATCAATCTTTTCTTATTTTAGTAGATATCAGATAAAGCCAATGCTTCAAGCATGAAGTCTGAATTTCACTTGAAATGAACTTAATGATGTTGATAAAAGAGTCTGAACTATTTGTGTTCCTACGCAAGAAAATCACCTAGACCGAGTTTTTGTTTTTTTTTTGGATGATGAAAATAACCTAGACCAACTATATGCTTAGGTTGTTTCCTATAGTTGCACCTTCAAAAAAGTCAGGTAAACAATTAGTATGCTATGTTCAAACTATCTGCTAAAACCCTGAACGAGCTGTGAGCACTTTATATTTGGCAGTTTGTCCGCATTGGATGCCCTGAACATGTCTTCATCTGGTTAGGATTTGACGATGTATTAGTTAGTTCGATTGGCTGTCGCCACATTTCAACTTTTAACCAATATAACTCGATGAGAGTTGCTGATTCTGCATATTGTACATTCAGTTTACTTGTCTTGCTTGTGTGATGGGTTTTACATGTAAAGATGTGGGAACTTCTTTTGCACATTCGAATAGCAACGCGATCTTGTGCTTGAGAACCACAGAGAGCAACAGACGTGATTCTCCTATTGTTTTGCTGGATAAAAATCATCGGCTGTGGTCAACCTAGTAGTGTTATCTTCTAGGTGGTCCTGCAGTTTTAGTCTTGGGATTTTATTTTTTGCAATTGCTTTTGCAAATTGGAGTTCAGGTCGCTCTCCCTGCTGCAAGCAGAGTCCATGTCCAATGTACTTCCTGAATGAGGTGTTCCAGAATGAAAAGGCAATTGGTATTTTCGGAAAAGTGGTTCTTCAGAGTTCTTTGTCTTATAACTTAAAAAAGTCCTTGTAATACCACTTGTTCTCTCAATAGGTTTTCTATATTTGTTATCTCGTCGGTAGCAGAAGAGTTATTGGCATATACCAACATAATACCCTAAGGGGTGTGCAAACAAAGGCAAGAAAAGGTATAAAATTGAGGGGTGTATGATTAATATACGTAGGTAGTTTCCAACTGATCATTTACATTCCCAAGTAAAAGCTGATATTTTGTCGATGAATTGTCCTTCACAGTTGTTCTCTGGCGAGCCTAGATGCTCCCTTAGTGAGTACTTATGTTTGAACACTTTTTATTTAGGATTAATATCCTAAAAAACCTCAAATTGGTACATCTATGACAAATTTACCCAAAATTATTTTTTTTACCATGAAAAACTCTAAACTAGTACACCTATGACAAATTTACTTTGACTAACCATAAAAAACCCTAAACTGGTACATTTATGACAAATTTACCCAAAACTAATTTATTTGATTACAAAAAACTCAAAACCGGTAAATTTGTAATAAATATACCCTCCACTAAATTGGATTAATACAAAAAAAAATCACAAAAAGTGTAAATTGTGACAAATAGAGCGTAAAATCCCAACATTGATATATCAATTAACTGTCACGTGTCATTTAACTTAATAATTTAACAATAAAATTTAATAAAAGTTAATAAAGGGTAAATTTGTCACAGGTGTCCCAGTTTGAAGTTTTTCAGGATATTAACCCTTTTATTTAATAAATTCGTATTTCGACCAAAAAAAAAAAAAAAAAACAGAGAAAGGCTGCAAACTATGAAGCACGGACACGCTATCCGAGCTTCCGTGTCTTGTCCGACATGCTCGGACACGCTCGGAATGTGGTTAAATCGTGTCGGATTTTTGGACGTGTGGTCAACTTTTTCGACACGTTTTAACTTGCGTGCCCAAGAGAGGATCGTTGATGACAAGTTGAGGGTGGGGGAGAAACGAGGGAAAGAAATCAGAGGGGTGACATGGGGTGAAAGAGAAAATTAAGGGAAATGACATGCCATTGGGGGAGAAATGAGGAAAAGAAACTGCAGGGGGAGGGGTGGGTTTGAGGTGGCGTGGGGAGAGAGAAATGAGGGAGGGAAATAAGTTTTGGACAATGAGGGTTTGGGAAAAAAAAAAAAAAAGGAATAAAATAATTTTTGGATGGTGATATTATATTTGTTAAAAAATAACTAAATAAGCTAAAAATAGTTTTCAAAAATAAAAATACTAAAAGTTAAATAATGATAAATTTTAATTATTATAGAAGATCATAGATTTTTTTAAAAATAAATTGATTATAATTTTTTGTTAGTTATTAATTTCATTTATAATTTTTGTTAAAGTTAGAAATATGTTCTCAAATATGGATACATATTAACTATTAATATGTCTTTCAAATTTCTTATGAATATTTATTAATATTAGTAGTGCAAATTCATTGTAAGTTATTTTTTATTATTTATTTATTTGTGAATTTGAATCAAATTAATTAAAAATAAAAATATTCATTTAATATATAACGTGTCCCAACGTGTCGAAATTCTCTATTTTTTAGAAATGACGTGTTGGCGTATCATGTCGTGTTGCGTATTCGTGTCGCGTGTCCGTACTACTTAGGCTACAAGTGTATCCTGCAATTTACTCCCCTGAGCTATCGTCCGATAACCTTGTCTTTTGACCATGCATCTCGTTACCAAATCTTAGCTGTTAGAATGTGTGCAGACTTCAATGGTAGGAACCGAGCATCTTATTTTGTCGTCCTCACTGGAGTTTGCGACTTGGACCTGAGTTGGTCCTTAAACTGCTCAATGGAGGTAAAGGCGGGAGAACTGCCCAAGGGTGGGAGACCTCGTACTTGCCTCCCCATCCTCTCGGTCGGGTGGTTAGACATAGACTGGGAACATGGGGGTCCATAGGCAGTGAAGATGGATAACCAATCCCAAAAACATTGCGTCTATGGAAACACAGGCTACGACTGGGCTGGCATGGGGTAACCAATCCCTATCCCTCGCCCGGTGTGATATAGAGTGGGTGAAACGCCCACGGCTTGTTTGCCTTGCCTAACGGCACAGTATCATAACTTACTGGGCAAACAAGTCCCCCCGGTTATGATATTGTCTTGTTGCACAGACATTTGCAACTTGATTGACCTGAGCAGGTTTTTAAACTGCTCCCCCGGTAATGACGGGGTACCCTTGGGGAGTCTTCCCCTAGTGGGGTACCAGCCGAACTGGGTAGGGTCGCCCTACAGAGGGGACCCCCCAACCGTAAAAAAACTAAGGGGGTAGAGGCAGCTCCCGTGCCTCAATAAATATAGCAGCTGGGTTTAAAACCTGTAAGACTAGACTTGAGCAGGTCATTAAACTGCTCCCCTGGTAATGGCGGGGTACCCTTGGGGAGTCTTCCCCTAGTGGGGTACTAGCCAAACTGGGCAGGGTCGCCCTACATAGGGCCCCCCCGACCGTAAAAAACTAAGGGGGGTAGAGGTAGCTCCGTGCCTCGATAAATATAGCGGCTGGGTTTAAAACCCGTAAGACTAGACTTGAGCAGGTCCTTAAACTGCTCAATGGAGGTAAAGGCGGGAGAACCGCTCAGGGGTGGGAGACCTTATACTTGCCTCCCCATCCTCTCGGTCAGGTGGTTAGACATAGACTGGGAACATGGGGATCCATAGGCAGTGAAGGTGGGTAACCAATCCCAAAAACACTGCATATGTGGAAACACAGGCTACGACAAGGCTGGCATGGGGTGACCAATCCCTGTCCCTCGCTCGGTGTGATATGGAGTGGGTGAAACGCCCATGGCTTGTTTGCCGCACCTGACGGCACAGTATCACTGGAGTTTGCGACTTGGCCCACTTGCCCATTTGCACAGACGTTGGCATGGGGATGAAAAGTCATTACTCATCTGGGGGTGCTAATATGTTCCATCACTCATTCCTATTTTTCAGCGAATAGAACCACTCAACGAGACCTTGTTGTTCCATTTGCAGGAGGGCATGGATAGTGATATAGCTCTCTTGCCTTTTGATCATCCGATGGAGATGAAGATGAAGGTCCTTCGGTGTTCATTTCTCTCGGGAATAGTGTAAGGACTAGGCATTAGCTATTTCGCCTTTTCTTCATGAGGATGGAGTTGTATCTCACTTTCGGGAATTACGTTGCTTACACGAGTAGTGAAACGATAAAAAAAGGGAAGTTCACGGGAAAGTTGTGAAGATTTATTATAATATGAGTGCCGGTACATGCAAAGTCAAACCTAGACAAACCAAAGGCAATGTTATATTAATTCGATTATATATTTCACGGTTTTATAGTTGCATGCATTTAAAAAGCACTTCGTAAACTGGTCATTGATTTAAGTAAAAGCCTAGTAATGTCGAATTGCCGATTGTTCTGTCTGGCAGTTTATGTCGGAATGATGCAAATATTTTATTTGAATTTTTTAGGCAATTTTTGTTGGGCTTTAATTAATTATACTGCGGCGAGGCATTTTCAATTCCACATAAGGAATTTCTTTTGGCTAATCAAATGAGTGAAACTTATACCACATGCGGGTGGTGGAATTAAAAATTATCTTTGGACAATGATGACAAGATAAAAATTCGATTCGCTCCTGTCTTCCTCCTTCGTCCCTTTGTTGAGCCAACGAAGGTGGGCAAGAGACCAGCGAGGAGATGAAGAAGGGAAGGTAGTAAAAAAAATGTAAATTGAAAAGAACGGTGGGAAGATGGAGGCAGTTCAGCCCAACACAAGCGGCATTGAGTGCCACCCACCTAAGGGCGCCCGGAAATTGTTCTCTATGCCCGCGCTCATGTATATTGAATCTGTCCCAACCTCTTGATCCTCTGATTTTTGGCACGGATTCCACTTGCTTCTCCATTGATGAGAAAATCAATGACTGTAATTGCACGCTACTGATTCAGGCAATAATTTTCCCCTCTGATGTTGCGACAAAATCTCAAACCTCTATTAGCCCGTCTATTCCATATAACATAAAAACAATGAAAATGACACAAATGATCCTTAAATTTTGATTCGTTATGTTTATCTCTAAACTCTTAATTCGTTTAATGTCACCCTTGAAATTTTAAACATTTTATATTATCTAAGAATTATATTAAATATTTATCAATAGTTCAAGGACCACACTAAATAAATTAAAAGTTTAAAGATGATATTATAATGTTGGCCAAAATTTAAGGGACATGTTGAAGAAATTAAAAGTTCGTGAATAAGGATTATTTGTGATACTATTCCTATAGAAATGAAGGATGAGTTCACAACCAACTCGTCTTCAGAAAAATTTCCCATCCCCAAACGTTTCAAATGACTTATTATAGCAGAGGGGTCAGTTGGCTTGAGCATTAGAGTGGGCCTTCCTCCATTTCGTATGTGATCAAGGACAATAGCGAAGGGCCTCGGGCGAAGAATAACGCGACAATGCATGGGGGGCATGTTTGCTTATCACTTTGTTTACACTTTATGTCCTTTCCCGTTGAAATTAAATCGCAATCCACATGTTGTGAAAAATCATCACAAAATTTGTCGGTAAACGTACGTACCAATATTTAACTATTGTGAAATCGACATGTCTCGAATTTAGAACCGAGCGATACTTTTTTTTTTTTTTTTTTTTTTTCGCTTTGAACCGAGCGATACTTTAGGGGCAGCAAAATTTGAATTAAGGGAAAAGTTCAAAAGTAAAACACTTCACGGCTGACGTGGTGGTGACTTATGGTCGAAGTCGGAGACTAACGATGGAAAACGCCAAGTACGCCCTGACTCGTGAAGCACACCCTCGTGCTGGCGATGACGCTCGTTGGAGACGACGTGCTCGGATGGGGACCAATATGCAATATGGTAACTTCAGGGAACTCTAACGCTAGTCTGTAAAGATACATGCCCAGCATAATTATTTCCGTCATTGATTTGGGATAACGATATAAATGATCTATAAACTTTGGTCTAATATATAATATAACTCATAAAATTTTAATTTATTCAATATAATTTTTAAATTATAATTCAATATGTAATATAGTCTTTGAATTTTTAACTTATTCAATATGATCTCTAGTTTTTTAGTATATATATATATATATATATATATAATCCCAAAATTATATGAAAACGTTCAATATTTTCATTCCATTAATTGAAGTTCAATTGCAATATTGAATAATTTTATATTGTTTATGGACTAAATCGAAAAGTACACATTGAGCAAATTAAAAGTTCAATGATTATATTATACATAGGGTTATAGTTTAGGGACCACTAAGCAAATTAAAAGCTTAGGACTATATTGCATATTGAGCCAAAATTTACAAAACTTTTACGTTAGTTTTCCCTGCTCATCATGATGGGTGATTCTCTCAAAAGTAATAATCAGTCTAGAAAATTGTCTAAAGAGTTATAAACTTATTATACTTTTGCCAATTTAAACCTAAACCTTTTACTTTTTATTAAATGAATCTATTTAGCCGATTTTGGTTGGAATTCGCTAACGTGGACGTCGAGCATCCTTTGTGGTACAATTGACACTAAGATGGCAAAATTTATCATTTTAAAAATATATATATTTTATATTTGAATTTTACTTTTAAATTTTTTTCTCTTTTTTTTCCCTCTATCTCTCTTGTTCCTCTTTGCCGTTGCCTAGCCTCCGACTATCGGCCAAAGGCTCGATTGGTGAGAGTCGGCCTTGCCATCCTCAGGTGAGGTTGCCCTCGCTAGGAACTAGCAAGGGGCAACCTTGTCGCCCTCACACGAAGTCAAAGGGATGACCTCGCGGGCCTTGGGCAACACTTGTCCTCGCCAAATCTAGCTTGCCTTCCCAGAGCCGATGAGCACAAGCCTCACCCTCACCCAAGGCTTGCGAGGTTATCTTTCTATCCACGTTAGGGAATTCCAATTAAAATTGGCTTGGTAGACTCAATTAGCAAAAAGTGAAGTTGTTTATAACTCATTTAATATAATTAAAAGGTTTAGAACTGAATTGATAAAAGTGCAATAAGTTTAGAGCTTTTTGGATAATTTTTCCTACCGGTCTCAATGCAAATGGTCCCTACAAAGAATTGGCCACTTCCTTTGTCGGATAAGTGGCGCTAGGCTTTGGCTTTATCAAGACATGTGTGCAAATGTGCTTTCAAAATTGCACCGAAATACATGGGAATGCAAGCCTAGGCACTGCTCATTTTACCGCTTGACATTCCGAAGCCCTTCGAGGGCAAATGAATCCACGGACAATCTGAAAGCAACGATACTTCCCCATGCATTTCACGAGGTCCCTTCATAGATTTCGTCGTTAACTTACGCGGGAGACCGTACTGGGGAGTCGGCAGCACCCCATCCGAATTCCACGTCTCAATTGCCTGGAACTTGCGCGGCATGTGGGCGATGAGATTTGACAATTCTAATCTTTTGAAAGGGATGACGAGGTTTCTATGGATCAAATTAGCATGCAAGGCCTGGTCAAATTAATAGGAATTTTATTTTAAAAGTTTCCAGGACCAAAAGTTTTAACATAGTCAAAATCACTCCATCAAAGATTAAATTTATATAATGATTGGAAGAATGTATTCGAAGAATTTGATTGATTTCAACGAAATATACGAAGCACTGCACGCTAAGTGGAAAATTGTCTAAAAAGTCATAAGTTGATTATACTTTGACTAATTCATTCCTAAACATTTAGATTTTGTCAATTGAATTATAAATCTTTTGACAATTTATCAATTGAGTCCACATGACCAATTAAGTTATAAATTGCCGACGTGGACATTAGTTGTCTTATGTGATGTTGCCAACACTATCACGAACACATAGTTGTCTATGTGGAAGAGGGTGAAGCCCTTGCCAAATCTAGGCAATGGCCGCCCTACTTGCAGTCGGTAGGGCTGCAATGGTCCTTGCCCAAGGACTCCATGGCACCATTAGCGGTGACCCTCACCCAAGTGGGAAGGCCTTTGTGACCAAAGAGGGCTGCTGGCACCAAAAACAAAACAAAATAAAATAAAATAAAAATATTTTTAATTAAAAAAATTATCCCATTCAACATCAATGATATCACTTGGCATCCACGTCAATGATTTCCAAACAAAATTGATCGAAATGACTCAATTAACAAATTGTCAAAAGTTTTGTAACTCATTTGGTAAAATTGAAAAGTTTAAAATTGAATTTGTCAAAGTATAATAGGTTTATAACTTTTTTAAATAATATCTCTCATGCTTACGTGATGTTACAAAGTGGAAATTGACATTTAGATAAATGAGTCATATTTTATTCCAACAATCATTTAACACATCGATTACTACATTAATTTGTGAAATCAATTTTACTATGACTAGTATTGCTCGTTACAGACTTTCCTTTTTTTTCGTATGGTCCCTCTTCAAAGAGAGAGGAAGAGATGGAGTTGCAAGAAGGGCCAGAGAAAGGTAGCAAGCAAAAGCAACTCTCCTAAGCATAGTGATTCAAAAGAAAACGGATTTTCAAAGCCGGAGTCGCAGAGAAGTGATTTGGCAACCATGCCAGCTCGTCTCCCGTGTCGAAAACGTCCCCCCGGAGTCACAGTCAAATGAACAGCAAAACGTTTTTCTCGGACAAATTATTTCGTCCTTAATCATATTTTAAGAAAAAAATGGAAAAAGACAGCGCATGGCATATAACGGCAATCCATACGAAGAAATCCCCCAAGCTGACTCCACGACCTCCGTCACGTTCTCCATCTCTCTCTCTCTCTCTCTCCTGTCTTTCCGCGAGTTTCTCTTCCTCTATAATCAACGTCCAATCTTCAGGAAGATCCAACTCGCCGGCCAGGCCTACCGTCCTGGTAGCCTGGTAGGTGTCCGACTTGACCCCCTTCACAAGGTCGACATCATAATTGCGACAAAAAGTTACGGGGTTGAAGTTCATTTCGCTTCCCGCTCTCCATCATCTCTCTCCCGTCTGTTGTCTGCGAGTTCCCTCGTGTCTGGAAATCAACGACCCATCTTCAGGATGATCCAACTCGCCGGCCTGGCCTCACGTCTTGGCGGGTCTCCGACTCAGACCCCGACTCCCGCGACTTGACCCACTTCTCAAGGCCGTCATCATTCAAACGATAACAAATTCAGGGTTGATATTCATTTCATTTCCCACTCCACGGGCAAAACAGGGAACCATGGACTCCGAAGCTTCATCGTAACAGCCTCCTCCTCCTTTCTCCTGCTCACCTTGATTTCCGGCGTTTCCACGTTTCAAATTACGTTTTCATCGTGTCAACGTAGCCTCACTTGGCATGTTTCAAACAATGTAGTCCAATGGCTATTTACGGGGATCTTGCTTATTGAAATGGTATCGCGTAGCATGTGGATCTACCTAGACTATTGATCACGTGGACGTGCATAATAAACAGCTTTAATATTAGCAATTTGCGTAGTCTATAGAGAATGTAATATAACTTGAATTAATCTTCCATCTTGTGTTAAGTGAATGGACTTCTTCCAAAATCATCTAAAGTCACAACTCTTTAAGGCAACGATAGCATCAAATGGGCCGAACATCATGGTTTATAAATATATGGTTGATAAGCAATAGTTACGCATCATATTTGCTTTATGGGTTTGGTACTAAAGAGTGCTATACTTTTTTTTTTTTGAATGTGTAATAATTAATTTACTTTCGACCCTATAATTTTGAATTATTTGAATTATTACATAATGAAGCAAAATTATCGATAAGAATACATAATGTGAAGAAACTGTATAATTTTTTATGGAAATAGAAAAAGATTTTCATACTTGAACGTAATGCGTGTCATTGAGAGGGAGATCCAAATATTTGCAACATCTTACCTAGCTATGGAAAATAGAGGGCATAATTGTACGGGACTACCATAGAATCTCCTCAAATTCCCTGGGCATAATTGTCTAGGCATTTGATTTTATTGACGACTAAATCAATATTAGGTGAATTTTAGAGTCTATAAAATATCCTAGTAACTTTATTGATTAGTTAAGATAGGAGTCATGAGATTAAGCGAAAAAAATAACTGTTAATTATTTGACTTCACTAAAATGAAAAGTACTATTTTAGTTTTAGGAGATTTAAACAGTTTCACAAGATTTTAAGTGTGCACATAATAACCATTATGTTTCTATGTTTTCTATTTTTCAATTTTGGGAAACATATTTGGAACAAAAATTTGTTTGGTAACGTAACTTTTTTTTTCTAGAACAAATTTTTAGTCTAGAAATAAATTTGGATCAGAGATCAGAAGTAAAAATTATTTACTTTTCTATTTTTGGCACAAAAATAAGAAATAAAAACTCTTTTCTAACCCTCGCTGCTAGCTGGCCACCCACCCACCATCCACTGCTGCTTGCCATCTGCCCGCCCGCCATTCACTGCTACTCGCCGTTTGCTGCAATCACTCGCCATAGCCGCTCAATGTTTGCCATGCGCTGCCGATTGCCCAAGAGAGAGAAATTTTGTATTGTTAGCAAACGGATTTTTATTTTGAGAGCAGAAAGTTTGTATTGTTATCAAACGCGTATTTTTATTTAAAAACTCATTCAAGAACAAAAATAGAAAAATTAATTCTAGTTAGAAACTGATTTCTGGAATAGAATAGATATCATTTGCGTTCTAAAAGTCTCATAAGTCATTTTTTAGAGTGTACAAAATTAATACACATGTCAAAATTCGTATACCATGACAAGAACATAATTAAAAATAAAAATTTAAAAGTCGATCTAGCTAGACAGATCTTTTAAAATGGGAAGGCAAAGCCACTCCCACAACGGGGACAACGACGAGACCAAAACATTCGACAGAAAGAAAAAGAAGAAGAAGAAGCAAAACACGGGATCAAATACACAAAGAAAGCCTCGTCCTATAACTTACTTTTATTAGCCTCCGGTCAATTACGGCACCTATGATATTTCATTTCTAGCTAATTTTTTTTTCTATTTCCAGAAATAGGTTTAAAATAGGAATTCATTTGGTAATGTAATTTATTTTTCTATTTTTGAAGCAAATTTTTAGTCCATAAATAGATTTAGAATAGAAATAAAAGGTAAAAAATTTTCACTTATTTATTTCTGGAATAAAAATGAAAAATCAAAATTTTTCTCATCGCTCGCTTTTGCTACTAACTGACTGCCCACCCGTTGTCACCAGCCATCCACCACTGGCACTCAAGAGGGAGAAATAATTTCTATTATGAGAGCATAATTTTTGTATCGCTATTAAACGCCTATTTTTGTTGAAAAACTTATCTAGGAAATCTTATTAGAAATTGATTTTTGGAACAAAATGGTTCTTATTCGTGCCTTTAATAAAGAGATGAGTTGCTGCAAAATTTCCGAAGATTTAATATTAATACTAGTGCTGGTGGATAAAAATTCAAACCTATAAAGAATCTTGAAGTGCCCTCACTAAAAAAGTGATGGAGAGAAGCGGTCGGGAGATGGCGCGAAGATGCTGTAAGAGCGGCCACTGGAAGGTACAAGCAAAAGCAACTCTCTTGATCTTGACAATGTAACTTGTCCACCATGCCAGGTCGTACACTGTTTCGGAAATATCCTCCAAGTCATCGTCAATTACGAAAGCAACTGGTTCTCCGTCTCTCTCTCTCTCTCTCTCTCTCTCTCCCTGGTGCTTTGACGTGGCTTCATTATAGACGTGGCTTCATTATAGTTGTTATGCAACACTGAGAAGAGAAACGGGTGCAAAAGTGCTTTCTCTTAAGAAGCCATAGGATTGTCGGGAACCGAACAGAGTTGCATACGACTGAGCACGACGGCTGAATCATGGACGCCGAAGCTTCATCGTAACAATCTCCTCCCTTCTCCTGCTCTCCTCAATCTCCGGCGTTTCCATGTTTCAAACTGCTCTTCCTTCCTTAACCTTTTTGCTCTGTTTTTGCTTCTCTTTTCCTTTTCCTTTGTTGTCTAGGAAAGGTTCGAGACAAGCGCGATGATGGGGACTTTCCTGGCTTCGACGCCGCTGCTGAAGGAGGCGTGGAGGCTGTGCAGCGCGGCGAATGCGATGGGGTGCGGTGCCTTCGTGGTGGAGCAAGTCGGGGGCGTGGGGTACGTGGCATTCTCGGGCGTCCAAGAGATGCCGGTGCTTGGTTGGGATCCGAGTTGCACCATGCTGGCGCCGCTGGATGCAGCAGGCCACGGGCTGTTCGCTGCGCTGACACGCCGCTACGAAGGTGAAGAGCCCGTCATGGTCCACTCCGGAGTGCTTCACCGCTTCCATCATTATCAGTCGCGCAATGATCTTCAGAGCCAGGCTAGTTCATCGGCAACAACTTTATTTATTCATTTATTTCTTTTTTACTTTTTTACTTTATCTGACCAAAAATAAAGTGAAAAAGAGATAGAGAGATATCCCACGACTGATCAGATCACTCAGGAAAATCAAATGATGATTTTCATCAAACTACATTCTAAGATTAGTAATTCCTATAATTTTTCCCTGCCTTTCTAGGTTCTACATATTTTTCCAAATTCATTAGAAATACAAAATTATCTTTTCATGTCGTCATTGACTTTTTTTGAAAACGTTAATCTTATAAGACTTTTGTGAGACTGATGACACCGATGGTTAATTTTATTTTTTATTTTATTTTTCTAAACTTCTATCATGAAGCTATCTCAAACTTTCGCGACGGCAACATCTTTGGTTGCATGTACATTATTTCCTTTTTATTCTAGAGCTCTTTTTTTTCCCACAATTACATTATGGAAAAATTCCAAATAAGGACTTGAAGTGCTATCATTTTCTCAAATAAGAGTCTATAGTGAAAATTATTTCAGATAAGGGCATAAAGTTGCCATATCAATCTAAAAAATAGAGCCTAAAATGATTATGGTTATTTTGAATAAGGGCCTAACCTCGTCGCCGACAAAAAATTCCAGCTAATTAGGAATATTTTTGTCCAAACACAATTTAAATTTAAATCAAATTAGATTAAAAAAAGATAAGGATAAATATAGGCGGTTGTCGTCCCATCACCGAAGGGGTAGTAGCCACAGGTGGGAGGGAGCCCTTCTGCTTGTATTTTTCCTTCTTATTTTTTTAATTTTTAATTTTTTAATTTTGGTTTTTAATGAAAAAAATAGAAAAAGGAAAAAATTAAAAAGACCGAATTGCCCTTTACTAGCTAGCGAGTTCACACTCTTATTTGAAACAAAGTCTAATTCATGTTTTGATTTGGATAAAAAGAGAAAGCACATCGGGTCCTTATTTGAAATAATGTCTACTTCATATCTTTATTTGAGAAAATAAGGACACTTTATATTCTTATTTGGAATTTTCCCTTAAAGTATTAAACTTTATTAAGGCATGGGCTGTCCGAAGTGGGTTGGCCAAGCTTGGGCCCACGATTTTGTCCTTTGGGCCTATCCACATTGATCAAGTATGGAGAATGGCTCTAATGGCCCATTTGGTCCTTAATAACCTCTAGGTCCGAATTTTGAATTACTATGGATCCGATGATTGGTTAGGAGTTATATCAAACTGAACCGTTCATGAGACAGATTTCCTGGTCGTGAATGGTGCTCTTCTCATGAGATTATCTAAATACAAGGGCCATACATATAAATACATCCTATGCACGTGTTAAAACATATTACCATCATTTTGTTGAACATTTTAGTGTTGTTTTGACTTGCTTAATAAACAATTCCATATGTTGAGCAATTGCAATATAACCAATGATTTCCTATCTGATCTATTCATGTAACTCTTCTAATCAGACATGATCTTGTGCGAGTTGATTTTTTAGTGAAGCGTTGTAATTGAGATTTTTCCAAAAAGCATTTAACCAAATTTTAGGAATTCTTAAATATGTATGCAGATTGATAGCTTGTTGGATAAAACCAAGTCAATAGTGATCACAGGCCACTCCATAGGAGGATCAGTCGCATTTCTCACAGCTCTTTCGGTTCTCTCCTTCCTCAAATCCATCTTCCCACCCTCAGTCCTATGCATTGGTTTCGGCTCTCCTTTCCTTGGCAATGAGTCACTTTCGCGAGCCATTCTCCGTGAAAGATGGGCCAGCAACTTTTGCAATGTTGTGGCCACACATGATATATTGCCAAGGTTATCTCTCGACCAATCACTTGTTCAGACTCCCCATTGGAAGGCCCTCATAAGATTTTGGTACACGTCTATGATGTCACCAAACTCTATGAATCTCACTGACTTCCCATTAACTGAAGAAGACAAGGCTTGGCTATTTTCCTTCGCTGTAGCCAACATGGAGCGCTTGGCACAGGTAGGGGAAGGCTCGAGATGGAGGTCATTTTGGCCCTTAGGGAATTACTTGTTTTGTTCAGAGGAGGGCATGATTTGTTTGGACAACGCTATATCAGTCAAGAAGATGATGCATTTGATGCTAAGGACAAGCTCTCCAAGTTGTGTTATTGAGGAGCACCTTAAGTATGGGTGGTATGTAGAGAGACTTTCTCTTCAATCTTTGGGGAGAAGGTTCAAAGAAGGACATCTCTCTGAATCAAGCTATGAAGCAAGTCTTTCGATGGCTTTGAACTCCTTAGGGACATCTCAACAGGTAGGGACGGCAACTTAGATCGACAAGGGACCGCGATCTATAAATGTATTAATGTACGATTTTTATTCCCGAGTGCAATTCCTCTAATTTTAAAGATTCTTTCACCTTTACTTTGTAGGTATTGATTGCACTGATGGCAAAAGATTGCTTGAAGATGGCAAGGCAAAAGGAGCGCCACCCAAACCTAAACGCCGCCTATTTAGCCATTAAGCTATCCAAAATTGCTCCTTACAGGGCGGAGATAGAGTGGTATAAAGCTTGTTGCGATAACTCCGACAAGCAAAGAGGATACTATGATTCTTTCAAGCAGAGGGGGGCCTCAAAGAGAGAATCACATATAAACAAGAACCGAATCATTCTTAAGGCCTTTTGGGATGGTGTCGTAAGCATGATGGACAGGAACGAGCTCCCACTCAACTTTCACAAAAGTTTAGAATGGGTAATTGAGGAGTCGCAGCTCTATAAGCTCCTCGTGGAGCCATTGGATATTGCGGAGTATTATCGATCGGGGATGCATCTGAAGAAAGGCCACTACATAAGTAATGGAAGAGAGAGGAGATACGAAATTTTCAATCAGTGGTGGACCGAGAGAGTTGTTATCGAGAAATTGGGCAATAGGAGGACCAGGTACACAAGCTTGACCCAAGACACTTGCTTTTGGGCAAGGGTGGAGGAAGCAAAGGAGTGGCTGGACAAAATCAAAAGTGAAAGCGACCCAAATAATCTGGTTTTTCTTCGGGACAGACTCAATGAGTTCGAAGCATATGCAATGAAGCTGTTTGATGGAAAAGAGGCGTCTGCTGATGTTCTGGCTAAGAATTCAAGCTTTAGTTTGTGGTTAAAAGAATGGAGAGCATTGAAATCACAGATTTATCCCCTAATCGAATTGGCCTTACCTGACTAATTCCAAGCCGATTCCCATGGAGACCTATTCACTTCCTGGTAAAAATTCTGGGAACCGGTCTTCAATATTGGTAAAAGGTAGTGGAATAAAGTTTGGCGATGAGATGAGATGTGGCTGAACAACAAAAGAAGTACGTCCTGATTTTATCTAGGAAGGTAATCGAATGTTCTGTCCTCTGTAGCTGCAATATTTTTCCTCATTCGACTTGCTACTTTATTTGTGCCGGAGCACAATAATATGATGCTTTGAACGGTTTGTGATCCTGCGTATGCCTTCTGAAACCACCCGTAGAATTAATTCCCTGCACCAAGATTTGCTAGGCGCTTGGAAGTAGAGATGCAACAGGAAACAGAGCAAGAAGCAACCAGAATGAGAAATCCACCACCTGAGTGCTGATGCCAGCATTTGGGCCTATGGCTTCAAGCCAAGCGCGACATCATGAAGCAAATGGACATCTGGCTGGGGCATGCAAGGTGCGCAGCCCATACATAAAGGGAACCAATCGTCTGTTAAAAGTTCACAGAGATAAGATCATTAAATATCTTGGACAAGCATCAACTTCTTTCGAAAGAAACCCTCCCAGTAGCATAAATAGAACTTATATCGAGGGAAATGAAGCATTTAGTAGTTTGGAGGATGTTCCCAACTTCCTATAAATTCTTTTGGAAAACAGAACGGCTGCTAAGTTTCGAGAAAATGGTTTTACATGCAGCAATTTCCCCTCTCTAAAGTGTTGTTGTTAATCTTCTTCAGTCAGTGAAAGAAACCGAAGGTGATTGAGAGAAGGTGATAGAGAGAGGAATAATGATTTTTTGTATTTCCTCAATATGTATGTAAATTGTACAGATCCTAAAGATATAGAACTAGGGTTGTACAATTAATGGAAATAAAGAATTCTATGTATCAATCTAGATCTGTATCTAATCTATAATTGATATGTACATAATCAAATCAAATCACAATCTCCTAAAAGAATATCGCATATCTTCTAACACTCCCCCTCAAGCTGGTGGCTTGTAGACGTCCAAGACGCCTAGCTTGCTCAGTAGATATGCATGCTGTCGATGACATAGGGGTTTGGTGAAGATGTCTACTGGCTGCTCTGCTGTGCCAATTCCTTCTGTTTCAATTACCCCTTCTTGAATCTTGTCTCGTGTAAAATGACAGTCCACTTCTATGTGCTTAGTCCTCTCGTGCACTATAAGGTTTGCTGCCAATTTGAGAGCTGCATCGTTGTCACAAAATAATTTTGTCACTCCTCGTACTTGTATTCCAAGGTCCTTAAGCAACCCTCGTATCCACACTACCTGACAAGTGGTTTTTGCCATAGCTCGATACTCAGCTTCGGCTGAAGACAAGGATACAGTAGGTTGTTTCTTGGTCTTCCATGAGAGAAGTGAATCTCCTAATTTGATGCAGTATCCAGTGACTGATCTTTGGCTAGTAGGACACGTAGCATAATCAGCATCACAGTATGCCCTCATCTTCATGTCACATTGTTTGGACAAAAGAATTCCAAGTCCTGGACACTTTTTCAAATACTTCACAACCTTCAATGCAGCTTCCAAATGAGATCGCTTTGGACTATGCATGAACTGACTAAGTGTCTGTACTGCATAAGAGATATTAGGTCTAGTTATGGTCAGGTATATGAGCTTCCCGACAAGTCTTTGATACCCTGATGGATCTTTGAGTATGGGATCATCATTTTGTGATATACCCCTATCATATTCTACAGTAGTCAACTTAATGTTCTGCTCAATAGGAATCACAGCTGGTCTGCATCCTGATAGGCCTGCTTCTGATATAATTTCTAAGACAAACTTTCGTTGACTGAGAGAAATTCCTTGATCAGATCGAGCAATTTCAATTCCAAGGAAATATTTAGGTGCTCCTAAGTCTTTAATGTGAAAGGTAGCATGTAAATAATCCTTGAAATTGTCTATGGCAGCCTTATCATTTCTCATAACAAGTATGTCATCAACATACATCATTAAATAAATGGATGACATACCTTTAGTTCGTGTGAATAAAGCATAGTCATGTTTAGACTGCTTGAAGCCTGTTGTTGTCAGAGCATTTGCAAATTTGGCATACCATTGTATGGATGCTTGCTTCAATCCGTAAAGGGACTTGCAGAGACGACATACTTTATTCTCCCCCTGTCTCCGTAAGCCTTGAGAAATATCCATATAAATTTCCTCATCAAGATCCCCGTGCAAGAAAGCATTGTGCACATCCATTTGATGTAGACTCCAATTATTAATAGCAGCAACAAACAAAAAAGAACGAACTGTGACATCGGTGGCAACTGGAGAAAAGGTCTCGTGGTAGTCAAAACCTTTCTTTTGTGTGAATCCTTTTGCAACCAACCGTGCCTTGTATCGCTCAATGGAACCATCAGCACGATACTTTATCTTGTAGACCCACTTGCAACCAATTGGCTTGCGACTAGAGGGTAATGGGACAAGATCCCATGTTTTATTTTCAATCAATGCTTGAAGTTCCGCCTTCATGGCCTGTTGCCATTTTGGCTCAATAGATGCCTCATCATAACTAGATGGCTCCTATTCTTCTGATAGGCGGCTAATACAACATCTATGTTCCTGTGATAATCTATGAAATGAAACATATGATGAGACTGGATACTGAGTACCTGGAGAATGATGAGTTGCACATATATAGTCTTTAGTCCAGGTAGGAGGTCGTGTGGTGCGACCAGAACGCCTTGGAGGAGTGGTGTCTGTATTTGTTGCACTGGTAGGTGGCAACTCTATATGCTGACTTTCCTCAGTATCATGGGAATCTTCGAGTCGTGGTTCTAAAATTTCTTCTGAGCGATCGGTCCTCTCAACAGGTGTTGACGTTGATACTGGAAGAAATGAATTGGGAGGAATGTAACTCGATTCTTCCATTGGTATATAGGTAGGACCTTGAGGCACTGCTTCATCAAATAGAATGTTACGGGGAGAAGCTGTCATCCCTGTATTTGCATCTGAAGTTGTCTACTCAAAAAAAGGAAAAATGTCTTTATGAAAGATGACGTCACGACTTACCAGAAATTCCTTTGTGGAAATGTCAAGAACCCGATACCCTTTTTGCAAATTGGGATATCCCATGAAAATGCATTGCCAAGCACGTGGACTGAATTTGTCTCTAGGTCCCACTGTTGCAACAAAACAAAGACATTCGAAGACCTTAAGGTGTTGGAGTTCTGGTTTCTTCCGAAATAATAACTCAAATGGAGTTTTCCCTTTAAGTATCTGAGTTGGCATACAGTTGATTAGGTAAGTGGCTGTGACCACACAATCTCTCCAATACTCATCTGGAACTGACGCTTGGAACTTCAAGGCTCGTGCGACTTCTAATAGATGATGATGTTTCCGCTCTACCACACCATTTTGTTGTGGTGAATAGATACATGAGCTTTCATGTTGTATGCCATGTGTAGTAAATAGTGAGGAGCAATCGTGGCTGAAGAATTCTCTCCCATTATCAGAGCGGATCCGCTGTATGGATTTGCCAAACTAATTCTTTGAGAGTGAGATAAAACTCTTCAAATGAGAATATGTCTGATTCTTAAGACTGCATCAAGAAAATCCAAGTCGCACAAGAATAATCATCGACTATAGTGAGAAAATATCGAGACCCATCATGATTTAATGTGTGGTATGGTCCCCATATATCCACATGAATTAAGGAAAAAATCTCACTAGTCCAAGTGTTACTAGACGGAAAGGGTCTACGAGATTGTTTAGCAAGAGGACATATAGGACAATGTGGACATGGAAAAGAAGCACTGTGGCCCAATCTCAAATGCATAATGGAATTTCTATCATTGGTAGTCAGGTTACACAATGATGGCTTATTTAAATAATTGCAAGGAAAATTACTTGAGAAACTATTCCATAAAAATAGGCCTTCAGAGAGACTACCCAAGCCCATCAGTTTCCCAGTCGAAAGGTCCTGAAAGAAACACGTGTCAGCATTGAAAATGGCTCGGCGTGAATTTTCTTGACAAGCTTTGGACATAGAGATTAGGTTAAACTAGAATTCTGGGACATGAAGAACATTTCTAAGAGTAATTTGTGAACTGAGATTGACTGTTCCTTTTTCATGGACATAAGTAATATCCCCGTTGGGCAATTGCACGGAAATAGGGAAATTCAATCTGTCATTTATACTTGAGAAAAATCCCCTGTCACATATAATATGGTCACTTGCCCCTGAATCAATTATCCAAGTCTTTCTGGATATTGAATTAATCAAGCAATGGGTAATACCTGAGAAACTCGCTCCTCTGTTTGTTGTGTCCATTTTTTGAATTGCCTCCATCAACTGATTATACTGACTATACGAGATAGGCTGGTCATTTTTTTTACCGGTCGACCCAGTAACTTGATAAGCTGCTGAAATCTTTTTTTCTTTTTCACCGGGCTTCCAATGCAATTTCCAGCAATTATCAATTGAGTGATTAGTACGCTTGCAATAATCACAAAATAATTTATTCTTGCCTTTAAAATTTCTTCCGAAATTTCTTGATGACGTGGCAAGCATCTGACCGTCCGTTCCTTTAATCGCAGCGAAGATCTGACCGTCCGATCCTTTGTTCGCGAGTTGCTGTCCACCGTTGGATCCGATCGAGGGATCGAAAATTTGCAAGCCGTCCGATCCTCGTATCAGATCCTGACCGTCCATCCGGTCTGATTTAAATACCATGAATTCCTCTTCTGCGAACCCTAATATCGCCGCTCGCCTCTCTCTCTCGCGATTTAGGTTTTGAGTTCTGGTGGCCGCGTCTCGCCGATCTCCACGGGCTGCGAGTGCGACGCTCTCGCTGCTCCTGACGTGGTCTGGCGTCGCGTGTCGCTGACTCTCTTCCTGCACAGCCAATTGAAAAATCCACCCAATCGGCGGCATGGGATCCATGGTGAGGATCTGTGAGCGAAATCCGAGGTAAGTTTCGTTCAAAATGAGGAGAAAGCGTGTAGCTTTCTCCCTATCTTTGATGGATCTATATTTCTTGAGATTGGACTCCGGTCCCACGAGCTTCTCCTCGGCCGCCTCGAGATTGTTCCACAGAGATGAGAGCCTGTTGAAAACGGCTGTGACCGTCATATTACCCTGCTTCAATTCACTGAGCTCTTGCATTAGATTAAAAATTTTCGCCTGATCTAGTTTCCCGTACATTTCCTGGATATTTTCCCACATTTCTTTTGCGTCTTCTGTTGGTGTGAGTCCGGCCGCGACCTCGGAGGAGACGCAATTGCCGATCCAGGTTCGGACCAGGCGGTTGCTCTTCCTCCAGAGTCGGGCCAGGCGTTCGTCCATGGGAACTGGAATGGTTCCGTCGAGGAAACCATCTTTATCTTTGGTTGCCAGGGCACGCCGGAATTCTTGCGACCATCTTGTATAGTTTTCTAGCCCGGTCAATTGCTGGCTGATGAGCCGCAATTCTGGTCCGTCGGCATTAGAGACGAATAGTGGATCGTTGGGTTCTGGTCGTTCGGCAAGCGCCGCCGTCGGAAAAGGTAGAAAGCCAGGCGCGAGGTTCGGGTAGGTATTTCCTTGACCCAATTTGTTCGCCCCAATTGGATAACCCGCATGATAAAAACCCGGGTAGGGATTTGTTCCCATACCCGGCTCTCCCGACCCGCTCAATTGCTTCGATCCGATGGTTGGGCTTGCCCCGTTCGCGGTTTGGACGTAGCTCTGGTGGCCCACATATGCAGACGATGATGGATTTGGGCTTGGCCCAAAATAAAGTGGATACGGAATCCACTGGTATGGTTGGCCCGCCAAGGGTTGCCCCACATTGAGCTGAGTCTGCGTGGGTTGCCACTGAGCGGGTTGAAATTGAGTCTGCTGACTTGTGGCTGCAAGTGTCGCAGGTTGAAGATTAGCCTGCAGATCTTGGGGTGTTACTTCTTCAGTCGGTGAATTTCCTGAGACAGAGATGTTGGTTTGCGGGGAGGTCATGGTGAGTAAAAAAAAAATTTCGGATATTGATTCTAATGCCAAACAGAACCCCTTTTTTTGTAGGTTGAAGAACTATTTGGCAGAAGAACAAAGCGGAAGCAAATCAAAAGCCTGGAGGCTCTGATACCGTGAAAGAAACCGAAGGTGATTGAGAGAAGGTGATAGAGAGAGGAATAATGATTTTTTGTATTTCCTCAATATGTATGTAAATTGTACAGATCCTAAAGATATAGAACTAGGGTTGTACAATTAATGGAAATAAAGAATTCTATGTATCAATCTAGATCTGTATCTAATCTATAATTGATATGTACATAATCAAATCAAATCACAATCTCCTAAAAGAATATCGCATATCTTCTAACAGTCAGTTTGTTGCGGTCTCCGTCTCTCTCTTTCTCTCTCCCTGCTGCCCTTTGACGTGGTTCACTAGAATTGTTATTGACCACATGGAAACAGCATAAAAAAGGAATAAGTTCGGGTCGCCTGGTGGCGGAACGTAGGCTTAGTAGGCTTTTTTTATGCAAAACAAACGGGTGCAAAACTGCTTTCGCTTAAGAAGCCATAGCATTGTCGGGAACCGAGCAGATTTGCATACGATTGAGCACGACGGCTGAACCATGGACGCCGAAGCTTCATCGTAAAAATCTCCTCCCTTCTCCTAAATACCTCAATCTCCGGCGTCTCCATGTTTCAAACTGCGCTTCCTTCTTTAACTTTTTTGCTCTGTTTTTGCTTCTCTTTTCCTTTTCCTTTGTTGTCTTGGAAAGGTTTGAGACAAGCGAGATGCTGGGGACTTTTCTCTCTTCGACTCCGCTGCTGAAGGAGGCGTGGAGGCTGTGCAGTGCGGCGAATGCGATGGGGTGCGGTGCCTTCGTGGCGGAGCAAATCGGGGGCGTGGGGTACGGGGCATTCTCGGGCGTTCAAGAGATGCCGGTGCTCGGTTGGGATCCGAACTGCACCATTCTGGCACCGCTGGATGCAGCAGGCCACGGGCTGTTCGCGCTGCTGACACGCTGTTACAAAGGCGAAGAGCCGGTCATGGTCCACTCCGGAGTGCTCCACCGCTTCCTTCATTATCATTCGCGCAATGATCTTCAGAGCCAGGCTAGTTCATTGGCAACAACTTTACTTTATTTATTTATTTTTTACTTTGTCTGACTAAAAATAAAGTGAAAAAGAAAAAGAGAGAGGAGATATCCCTCAACTAATCAGATCACTCAGTCTTGATTTTCGTGAAATTAGATTCTAAGATTAGTAATTCCTATAATTTTTCCTCTCCTTAACTAGTTCTATCATACTTATTAGAAATACAAAGTTATCTTTTCATATAATCATGGATCTGTTTGAAAAATTAATGTTTTAAAACTTTTGCGAGACTGATGATGCTGATGGTTAATTTATTTTTATATTTGAGCTTCTTTCTTGAAGCTATCTCAAATTTTGGGCGGGCGATAGGGGTGAGCATGGTCCGGGTTGGTCTGGGCCACCCCCTAACCCTAGGACCAACCCGTTCAGTGTCGGTCCTCAATTTTTAGGACCGAGGACCGACCCTATTAAACCTGAGACCAAGGACCGGACTGACCCAATGGGTTCGGTCCGGTTCTAGGGTCAACCCGGGACCGATCGATAATTTTTTTTGTCTTATTTTTTATACTCCCTAAAAAAGCAAACCTACAAATTAAAATTACACATCCATCGACAATGCGGCATTGTGCAACTAAACTATAAATACCAATACATATTTAGCAAATTTAAGATGACACAATAATAGAAATTTCGTACTTGCTAACCGCTCATCGAGATATGGTACAAGATGGAAAGTTCTTGTAATCATCTATCTTTAATATTCATAACACCATATGCAAAAGCGTTTTTCTGCATTTGATCATGTAGAATTCACTCAACCAAAAAATGAGCTTCACACCACTTGATTAGCATTTGATCATATAGAGTCCACTCAACCAAAAAATGAGTTTCACACCACTTGACTAGCAAATCACAGTAGCAACTACAGTACTACTCTACTCTTCAAAAACTTCTACCATTTGACACAAATTGAAAAGCAACGTGCAACTGAAATTCATTAATATAATACAATCAAACCATAAAAGTTCAAAATACTTAATATAAACCATAAATATATAACTTCACATCTTGTTAATTCACTTGAATTTCTAAACATCCGAAAACAAAACAAACGACACATAATTAAAATACTCAACAAAAGTTTTAAATTGAAATTACTATTAGTGCTATTGATAGAACATCTCAATATAATATAATATAACATACATTTTACTTAGGTTTGAATATATAAAAGAGTTATAAATAATATAATATAATATAATATACGGGTTGGTCTAGGGTTGGACTGACTCAAAACTCTTAGGACTGAGGACCAATCCGCACAACGTTGGTCCTGGAATTTTAGAACCAAGGACAGACCCAATCCCCTTGTGAACCGGACTAGGACCGGCAGGGTTGGGCTGGTCTAGGGTCGGTCTAGGGTTGACTCTAGACCGCTGCTCACCCCTAGCGGGCGACATCTCTAGTGGCATGCGCTGTATTCCCTTAGCATTTTGGAGCTCTCTTTCTTCCCCACCATTAAAATATTAGAAAGTTATCTAGCCATGGGCTGCTCAAAGTGGGTTGGCCAAGCTCAGGCCTGCGATTTTGGGTGCGATTAATTCAGCCTTTTCAATGAGTCTGAGAGAAATGTTGGGCATTCGACGACCATCCTTAACGAAGTTTCAAGTTGAAAGGTTTAAAATTAATCAATTACCTATTTTGCCCTCAAAACCTTACTTAAAATCCAATTTTACCCTTTTAAAATTAAAAGCCTAGCCTGGATCTCATTCTCATACGTTTCTATTGCTTTCTTTCGTTTGCTCTCCACCCTTCCATCGCCTCTCCCTCGCGACAGCTGCTCCTCGCTCGACTGCGCTCTTCGCTCGCTCGTGCTCATTCTCTGCAGGTTCAATCTCTCTCTCCTCTGCCCCCCTCTCTCACCGGTGGATCCGCTTTCGATAGATCTGTACATTGTGATGTTTGGGCTGAAAAGTAACCCGAGCGAATGATGAATGGTGCTCGTGGTTTTTGGTTGCACTGTGATGTTTGATTTGAGTCAATCTCTCCTCTCCCCCTCTATCTCTGGGTGCTTAGTTCTGAGTTCTTGATTCGATTCTGCCGCATCTCCAGGTACTTGGTCAATAGGCTGATCGATTTTTGAGTTGAATCCGCTCTTGTCACGCGTTGTGCGCTGCTAGATCAGAATTCAAGATCCTCTAGTGTTTTATTCTGTCATGCAAAGAAGTTTTCGTGCTGATTTTCTATAGTTCTTGATAAAGGCTCAAGAAAACAAGAGCCAATCGACGTGTGGGGTCTGTTTCTTGAACGTTTTGACTTTTGGGTTCTTCTGATAGTTCCTTGCTGAATATTGTGCCCCATGTGGTGGTTCGCTTTAGTTGTAAATCATGCCTCCCACCCAATTACTAGCAACATGTTCGTTATCTTCCCTGCTACTGTCGTTTCTGATTTGCATTTGTACCCATTTTCTTTTCCAAATTGGTACTTAGATTTTTCTCCTTCCTTTGTGTGCAGTGTCTTATGGTAATTAGTTGTTTTTTCTTTTTTCTTTGTCTTGAAGACTTTATTGTGATTATATACGAGGCTTTTTAATATTTACCTCCTTCTGACTTTCCTTACTTGCACTCTCATTTGATTACAATTCCAAGGTATTTTGATTAAGCATGGGCTGCGGATCTATCCGCCCATTTGGTCCATGATAACCTCTGGGTCCGAATGTTGAATTACCGTGGATCCGATAGTTCCGGTTTGGAGTTATATCAAACCAAACCGTTCTTGAGACAGATCTCCTGGTCATGAAGGGTACTCTTCTCATAAGAGTATCTAAATACAAGAGCCATACATATAAATACATTCTATACATGTGTTAAAACATATTTGCACACTTGTCATCATCTGCTGAAATGATAGTGTGGTTTTAGCTTGTCAAATGAACAGTTGCATATGTTTAGCATTTGCAGTAGGGCCAATGATTTCCCACCCGATCTATTTGTGTAACTCTTCTAATCTGACATGATCTAGTGAAATTGATTTTTCAGGAAGTTTTTGAAGTATTGTAATTGATATTTTTTCAGGAAGCTTTTAACCAGATTTTAGGAATTCTTGAATATGTTTGCAGATTCATAGCTTGCTGGCTGAAACCAAGTCAATAGTGATCACAGGCCACTCCATAGGAGGATCAGTCGCATTCCACAGGCTCTTTGGCTCCTCTCCTACCTCAAATCCATCTTCCCACCCCAGTCGGTCCTATGCATCGGTTTCGGCTCTCCTTTCATCGGCAGTGAGTCACTTTCCCGAGCCATCCTCCGCGAAAGATGGGGTGGCAGCTTCTGCAATGTTGTGTCCATGCACGATATAATGCCAAGGTTGTCTCTCGAGCGATCACTTGTTCTGACTCCCCTGTGGCAGGCCCTCATAAGATTCTGGTACACGTCTATGATATCACCAACCTCTATGAATTTCGCTAACCTCCAATTAACTGAAGAAGGCAAGGCCTGGTTATTATCCTTCGCTGCAGCCAACATGGAGCGCCTAGTACAGGCAGGGGAAGGCTCAGGGGGGAGGTTGTTTTGGCCGTTTGGGAGTTACTTGTTTTGTTCATATGAGGGCACAATTTGTTTGGACAATGCTGTATCGGTCAACAAGATGATGCATTTGTTGCTGAGGACAGGCTCTCAAAATTGTATTGTTGAGAAGCACCTTAAGTATGGACAATATGTTGAAAGACTGACTCGTCAGTCTTTGAAGAGAAGCTTCATGGAAGGAGATCCCCCTTAGTCAAGCTATGAAGCAAGTCCTTTGATGGCTTTGAACTCCATAGGGACCTATCGACAGGTAGGAGCACATCTTAGATCATCGATTGTGATCTGTAAGTCTATCAATTTGGGCATTTTATTCCTGGGTGCAATTCCTCTTGAGTTTAAAAGTTCTTTGATCCCCTCCTTTGCAGGTATCGATTGCACTGATGGCAAAAGATTGCTTGAAGATGGTGAGGCGAACAGGGCCCTCACTGGACCAGAACGCTGCTAAGTTAGCCATTAGGCTATCCAAAATCGCCCCTTATAGGGTGGAGATAGAGTGGTATAAAGCCTGTTGCGATAAGTCCGCCGAGCAAAGAGCATATGATGATCCCTTCAAGCAGAGGGGCGTCTCAAAGAGAGAGTCCCATATAAACATGAACCGGATCATGCTCGCAGCCTTTTGGGATGATGTCATATGCATGATGGACAGGAACGAGCTCCCACTAAACTTTCACAGAAGTTTAGAATGGGTAATTGAGGAGTCGCAGCTCTATAAGCTCCTTGTGGAGCCATTGGACATCGCGTAGTATTATTGGTCGGGGATGCATCGGAAGAAAGGTCACTACATAAGCAATGGAAGAGAGAGGAGGTATGAAATTTTGGATCAGTGGTGGACCGAGAGAGTTGTTACCGAGAAACTGGGCAATAGGAGGACCAGGTATGCAAGCTCGACCCAAGACACTTGCTTTTGGGCAAGGGTGGAGGAGGCAAAGGAGTGGCTGGACAAAATCAGGAGGAAGAGTGACCCAAACAACCTGGCTTTTCTTCGGGACAGACTCAATGAGTTTGAAGCATATGCAATGAAGCTGGTTGAAGGAAAAGAGGTGTCTGCTGATGTTCTGGCTAAGAATTCAAGCTTTAGTTCATGGTTAGAAGAATGGACAGCATTAAATCAAACTGGCCTTACCCAACTGATTACAAGCTGGTTCACACAGAGATCGATTTGCTTCCTGGTACCATGCTGGTTCACATGGGGTCCGATTCACTTCCTGGTAAAATATTTAGGAATTGGTCTTCAAAGGTTTGATTTCCGGTTCCATGTAGAACCGGTTTAAAATAAAAAAAACTAAGTTCTCATAACTTTCATGTCATATTCAATAAAAATAGGAAATTCAGCATGGAAATCAAAATCAAAACAAAGGGATAGATGTAATAAAGACTTTCAGAAGAGAGGGGAAAAAATGCATATGAGCATTCTTCAGCCTGCTCTTTGTGCAATTTTAGACATACTATGTTACTTGCTTCAGTATTGGTAAAAGGTAGTGGAATTGAGGTTAATGGTGAGAGATATGGCTTAACAACAGAAGATGTACCTCCCGATTTTTTATTGGGAGGTAATTAAGTGTTTTGTCTTCTGCAGCTGCAATATTTTTCCTTATTCAACTTGCCGCTTATTACTTCCAACAATGAAATATTTCTACTTAATAACAAGACGTGAAGAGTCCACTTTGGCGCAAGGTTGTTGCCATCTTTATTTGTGCCAGAGCACAATAATATGATGCTTTGAATGATGATCCTACATATGCCTTCTGAAGCCACTCGTTGGATCAATTCATTGCCACCGTCGCCGCTGTCGTCATCTTCGTTCCTCCATCTCTTCTGCTCAAGTCCTCCCGCCTCGCCCCCGTCATCCCTCCATCTCTTCTGCTCGAGTCCTCTTGCCTCGCCCCCAACTCGCTCGACTCGCCACCGGGAATCGACAGTGTTAGCAGGGTGGAAGTACCGTGGTCATCTTCCTGATCATCCACGCCCCCCTCGGCCAGGGGAGAGGGCCAACCTCGCTTAGACCAGATCTGGGCGAGGGCGAGCCTCGGCATGGGCTCCCCTCGCCAGATCTGTCGAGGCCGGCCCTCACCGAGACCAGGGAGCCGTCGCCCAGCGTCACCCTCGCTCGGCGAGGCCGCCCTAGCTTGGGGGAGGGTCGGCCTCGCCCAAGCAACCCTGGCCGGGCCGCGCCTGGGTGAGGGCTCCCCTTGCCGGGGCTCCTCCTCGCTCGGCCAGCCTCGCCTGTGGCCAATGGCCGGCCGCTGGAAAAGGCTAGGAAAAAGCCAAAAATAGGAAAATAAAAAAGAAAAAAGAAAAAACGGAAAAAACAGAAAAAAATAACAAAAATTCAAAAAAATTCAAAAAAATTTAAAAAATTATTAAAAAATTATTAAAAATTGTCCATGTCAGTGCCAGGCGGTCCTACGTGGCATCGCCGGTGTCTACATCAACATTTTCCGGTCAAAATTGGTCGGATGGACTGAATTGGCAAGAAATGAAAATGTTTAGGACTCAATTGGCAATGTTAAAAGGTTTGGGACTGAATTGGCAAAAGTGCAATTGGTTTAAGACTTTTTGGACAATTTTTCCGGCTGATAATTGACAACGAGCACAGCAAAAACACCGTATTAGGCGTGGTAAAAAGCATAGCCTAACAGTAACTACTAATCACCGATAGGAGAACACCTCGACATAAGAAATTCCTGTAGGTGTTTAGAAACTCGAGGGGAATGATATAAGGTCTCTTAGTCATCATTCACGGAGACTGTTTACAAAAAGCAGCTCACCCTTTTCTTTGCCTTATAACGTAAAGAGTGACGCTGTTTGCTTCCTGGATCACGTAGCCACCAGAGTCATTTAAGAGGTGAGGTTTGCCACTGAAACACAAGTAAACTTGTCAGATAAGGTGCTCAATGATTTCTTGTTTACTCCTCTCCATAAGACGAAAATGCCCGAAAAAGAATCTTGGAGTGCCCTCACTGATAGATGAGGTTTAGACGTTGATGTTTCACGGTCAAGTAGCATTGCAAGTTGCGTGGAAAAAAATGCCGGATGGACGTAGTAAGCACTATTTGTTGCACATACATGCACGAGGAATGACATAGAAGTATGTGATTGTATGCATATTTTAAGCTAACATATTCCACATTCTGCAATAGTTTCTTTGGATTAAAGAGGTCAAAGTTCAGTCCCTCTGCCACAGTCCAAGCACAAACCATATTGAGTTTTCTCTTTTCGTTAGATCAACACCGATGTGACAAATTCAATTCAGTAGTGCATTACCCAGGAGTCGGCAACTGTGTGCAGAGCGACATAGAGCAAATGGTCACGTCATGATGGACTCTGATGTTCGTGTGGCAAGAACAGCATCAATAGAATGGAGAACTTCCTCCAACATCGTCCATGTTTGGGTGTCAACAGGGCTCTCCGGCTTGTCTGAGTGAGCGATGTTTAAGAGATAGAGCTTCTTTGGGTTTTAGACCCGCTCATATATTGAATTTAATGGATCCATGTCAGGCGAATATTTTGGTGTAACATGCGTTGGAAAAAAGGATTTAAATACATAAAATAATAATAATGATTGGAAATACATTACAAAAGATTAGAAAATAAAAATAAATGTCTGAGGCATGCAAACAATGTCCTTAAAGATAATTCCGCCCCTCGGAGTACGAAACTCGGTGCATAAGGCTTCAGTGGCTATCCTCCTAAGATACAATAGACCTTCCTCTATACTCCGCACTAAATATTAGAAGGAAACAAAATAACTTTTGTGTATAACCCAGCAAAAAGAAAAGGAAAGATGTGATAACATATTGTATTTACTAAGATTGTGGTTTGAAGTTTAATTTATATTCAAACAAGAAATAGAGAGAGTCATTAGGAGATCGTTATAAATTAATTGGTAATTAAAAAGATGACCGTTATAAAATAATGAAGAGTTTATGAAGTAATAAATCAAAAGTTATAAAGTCGTTAGATGACTGTTAGATAACCATTAGAAAGCCGTTATATGACCGTTAAAAAGCCGTTACAAAAATGATGACTTTCATGACGATCATAATTTCTAATAAATATTTTAAAACTGCTGAAATATGTAATAATCCTCCACATATTTCAGAAAGTTTTGACAAGGAAAATAGAATAATACTGGGTTAATGGAGAGTAATGAATCATAATTGGTGCTTGTTAGGCTATGAACCAATCCTAGAAAAAATGAAATATAATTCACGAAATCATTGGTGAAGTTTGAAACTTCTATGAATCAAAAATTTCTTTTTGTGAAATATAATTTTCACCAATCACATTACACTCTGACAAACTTTATTGTTCAATGCTATTTCGCGCTAATAAGTCATGCGCGTGCTTGGTTTATTCATAAGTGCTTTAGAGATTTTTGTCAAAAATTCTCATATGAGCAGCTCCACTCCACACTTATATAAGTGATTCCATCAAGTGTATATTGTAGATTAATACACCACCAATAATGGCTATGGAATTTCATTAAGAGCTTAGCTCAACCTCTTTTTCCTTATAATTTTGTACTATTTTCACCTTAGGAGGGACAATAATTTTTTTATAGTGCACTAGATCAACAAATGGCTTGTTATTACCTATATAAACCTAATTCATGGGATCACCAATCACATAGGTTGGGTTGCTATCATTGTTGATTTTCTTCAGTTGGCTTGTCCCATTCCCCTCAATGTATAGTCAGAGAATTGGCCAAAATCCATTTCTGACTTCATATAATTAATGGGCATAATTCCATCATTAAGCAGCTGCTTTACCACATCATCTCTCAATCGGACGTGTCAATTTTTACCATCGAAAATTTTATCTTTGCATGGCTATTGCTTCTTGGCAATAATGATGTATAAACACAAAGTGTGTCATTTTCCCAAAGGAATATCTGCTAAGAGTTTCTCAACTACCCAGCCTCATTTTCATATATGAGTTTGAGAAGATTTTTTTTTTCTTTTTCTCAAGAACTTGAATAGTTCTCAATTTACCAAAGAATAATAAGTATTTTCTTCTCCTTTACCCATTAGAGCTTAGGAGGATAAGACATTTTGTTTACACATATATGCCTAGTAGCACTTGAGTCTACCACCCATAATTTCTATTAGCCACAATATTGGCATGGGAACGACTATAGCAATTATTTAGTCAAATCATCTACTTCAACCAAGTCGACTTTTGGTTAAGTAGGATTGCCATTTCCCCCATGACTTCATTCGACTGCTTTTATGTCAAGCACTTCCACTGGGTGAACACATATTCATTAATGGATTTTATTTCATCTGAATCCAAGATCCAGTTAACATCACCGTTTCCTTCTGATACAATGGGAAATGCACTATGTAAAATACAATAAACTTGACGATACTCACCATTTAACAAAGTATTTCACAAAAGACATCAATCTTATTCAATATAGATCTCTTATTCAACATAGATCTATGTTGGCTACAGATGCCAAAAAAAAATATAAATTTCATCTCCACAACAATCACTAAAGGAGATTCTCTTTCCTAATGCAATAGCCAATAGGGGTGAGCATCAGTCCAAGGTCAACCCTGAACTGACCCTGGACCAGCCCAACCCTGCCGATCTTGGTCCGATTCCTAGGGAGACTGGGTTGGTCCTTGGTCATAGAATTTTTGGACCAGCACTATATGGGTTGGTCCTCGATCCTGAGAGTTCTAGGTCAGTTTAATCCAGACTAACCCTAAATATATATATATATATATATAATATATTATTTATAATTTTTATTTATTTAGAAAAAACCTTAAAATAAACAGCGTCAACGACATTAAATGGTTTTTTAGTGAAGAGTTCAAGTACTTTTATATTGTTCTTTAATAACTTAGATTTTTAATGTCATTTACGGTGTTAATAGTCATAATTTATGAATGAGGAAAATGTTTTTGTAAGGAGTTCTCACAGCGTCCAAAAAGGTATAAACAACTCTTTCCTCCTCTAATATTCGTTCTCTTTTGTTTTATTTGTCCTTTTAGTTTTCAATTTGCCAAAATTGAAAGAAACAACTTCTCTGCTTGCCACTCGACACTCGCCTCGCTCGCTTTGTGTCACTTGTGCCACTTGCCACTCAATGCTCGCTTGGCTTGTTGCTCCCTGCTCGACATTCGATACTTATTCTGTTTGACGCTCACCCCACTTGATCTTCACTGCTTGCCTTTCTTAGCTGACATCGCTCATCATCGAACTCATTGGGTTGGTATGGTTCTCGGTTGCCCTTTCAAGGAGTACAAAAAATGAAATAAAAAATTATTGGTTAGTCCTAGGTTGACCTTGAAACCAGACCGAATCCATTGAATTAGTCCAGTCCTTAATCGTTTTTTTTAAGGAGTACAAAAAATGAAATAAAAAATTATCGATTAGTCCCGGGTTGACCCTGGAACCGGACCGAACCGATTCGGTCTTCAGTCCCAAGCTCAATAGGGTTGATCCTCGATCCCAAAAATTGATGACCAGCATTGTACGGGTTGGTTCTAAGGTTAGGGGTGAACCGGCCCAACCCAGACTATGTTCACCTCTAATAGACAATCAAGTCTCTAATCATCATGCATGAATGGACATTCAACATAAATTGGCAAAGTAAATATTCTTACAAAGAACTTTATATATATATATATATATATATATATATATATATATATATATAATTACTGCTGTCAATAGTACATGTTGCTCCAAAAATGTTAACCAAAACTCAGAGGTTAGCATAAATCTAAAATGAATTAATAATTTCACAAAATGATTGTAAGATTTCCTCTGAGTGTTATATATGAATAACAAAAAATGTCTCAACAATGCATACTCAATACAAACCATGTAATCAATTTAATTATGCAATAAAATACTATTTAATAATTCTATCAACAGTTATGCATGAAAAATTCGATCATTGCAAAAGAGACATTATAATCTTTAACCCATAAATTTGTGGCTATTATAAAATATAAACCTCTTTGGTTGTTTCAAACATAAGTGTGAATCTAATAAATTCAGGAATAGAATCATGATAATTTTGACAAGAAAAATATTTGGACCAAAACTTTAGTAGTCATAAATATAATGCCAACAATGTTTTACACATGTAAAACTCAAAGTAGACTTTAACTCTTTAAGCAACATTTAAATGACTAAAATGTGAAATATAAAAATTTCACAAAAGGCAGGATGCAAAAAGCATACTCACTAAATTGTCGATTTTGTTAATTTAGCCAGAAAAGTAATTAATGGCAAATATTGGGGTGTATTATTAGTCAATTGAATAGTTGTTGTCCAATTATTCTCTTAGCTTGTGCTTGCTAAATTGGATCTCCATTCCCCTTCTATCAAGCATAATTCCACATCGTCAAGAAGGCAAGAATCTGCCACCATTCTAATGCTAGAGAAGTTCTATATGTGCGTGGATAAGAGAGAATTATCATATCTTCATGTATTTATCAAACGTACATATTGTCATGCAGCAAGTACCAACACATGTATGAGCATATACATAGATAGAGGCCCACGCTGCACTCCCAAGCAAGCATGAATAAAGACATGCCACCAAATACCAACACAAGCTCGTGTCTACACTTACTTGAGCATATTGGCATGAACATCACCAACCGACTAATGATTGTATGCACCCTAGCATATTCCCAAGAATGACTGGACAATACTGTGAGAGTACTGAAGAATTTTGTTCCAAAGTCAAATGAAACCTATTTTCAAAATCTATAATCACAATAATATAAGGTAAAAAGAGCGTAATTTTAGTAGTAAAACACAGAAATCCCACATGATTGTATCCATTGTTTCGTTGAAAGAAATTATATATAATTTAGTCCAACATGGGCAAGCTCGATAAGATTCTGTATAGGTGGAGCCAAAGACAAATTAAATAGCAAATAAAAATAGTTATAAACTAGCTTCATGACTGTACATTAAACAAATTTTAGCAGGAGAATAGGAAGAATTAAGGACAAATGGAAACTATTTTGAGTAATAGAGGAGTGCCCCCAATTTCCAATCCTAAATGAATGATTATTAAAATAATCATGAACTTGAGAGAGAAAACACCTACACACGTCCGACTTTCTATTGGAAAAACAAGTATAGGTATTGAAGCCCAAAAATAAAAAATAAATATATAAAAGAAATATTAGCTCGATTTCTTTCCATTTCTTTTATGGTTTTCCTTTTATATTTCTTTTTAAGTAGCCACACAGAA